>NC_080731.1:12502070-12627070 GCF_019097595.1 Hemibagrus wyckioides
AAACATGTTTCCGACATTGCACATTCCTTGCTCTACCTGATAAATATGTCAACTGTCCTGAAAAAATATAAAGTCGTGCCAAATGATTGGAGGAGAAATGAATGGTCACCATGACCTTTGACCTCTTGGCAGTATCCCGACCTTAGTCAAATTCAAGAAGGAGTTTTCTTGTGGCCTTTTCTTTCTTGTGGATGTACGTGTTTAAATAGAACTCTATATAATAGACTCCATAACTCTGGATGCCTGTATGTGAGAACTTACAGAGAAAAAGCAGGTGACTCATATAGAAACGCGTTTGTTTGTCGTAGGTTTGCTGTGGATGTCATTTTAGTTTCAGACACGTATTCCTGCACTTGTTTTTTTAATTTACATAAATTAGAGTATAAAAAATGAAAAAAAAAAAAAAAATCGAACCATCAGACATCAATACATTATGTTAAGTCTTACATGTTTACCTCTGTGAGATTACAAGGCTAGGGGGTGATACTGAGTGTAGGAGTGAGTAATATGGAATAATCCATCATTCTATACTGTATTATCTTGTATAGCCAATAGCTTAGACACTGCATTCAATAGAGATGTTGAGAATGTGCCCATGTAGCTCAGTGGATGGAAATTTCTGTATCTCTGGCTAATGAAACATAATTTCATAACTCAAATATACTTGTCTAGGTAGTTTCCACACCCATTTTACATTCAACATACCATGGCATATATTTTACAATTTACATACTTTCACATTAGCACATTCATGGGAGGAAACCTAAACCATTGTGCATTGTGCATTGTGAATGAGACTCTGGAATGTGCTGATTCATATTTCAGCAAATTATAGTGTAGTAGTGTAGATCTCTGTAAGTCCAGTAATGGGCAGGTTTTCTGAATGTTGCCCTCTACTTATCTCAGTGTCTTTCTCCCTTTGTGCCTCTTTCTCTTTCTCCTGCAGCATCATCTTCTCTTGGGCCTCCTGCTCTTTTTTAGCCTTCTCTTTCTTCTTCATCTTCCAGTAGAACATGAGGTTTTTCTCTGGGTAGGTAACTTGGGCAAGAGGCAGCTTGTAGATTGTCTTTGTCTCTGTAGTGATCAAGAGGCATGTGAGGGCCGACAGGCAGAAGGGCCATGTGCATGATGGAAGTCCGAACTGAGGAAAGAAGCATTAAAAGCTAATTACAAATTGGAAATATGGAAGCTTTGCCATTGTGAATTACACAATACTTACGGTAGCCATCACATTAGTAATTGCAGAGTGAAGATATGCACAGAAAAATGCTGAGGAGAAAATGAGACAGGAAATTATTGTCGCTGGTGGCAGATAACACTGGCAACAGTTTTTAAATAACATTTAAAATGATGAAAGATCATTTAGATGATGAAAGATAAATTCATTCTGATCTGCGTCATACCACAGACTATAGACAGTAGATAGACCTCCCAGGTGAGGGCATAGAACATTCCACCAATCGCAATGCAAGCCAAGACACAGTTGTATCCCCAGAGTCCAAGGTAAATGTTCTGGAATGGTGCCGCCAGAGCAAGACCTGAAATAACAAATTAGACACTAGAGATTTCACTTTACTTTTACTTTTCAAGTATTTACTCTCCCAGACAGACAGACTGAAGCCAGAGTAGACAAAGAAATCACACAGTTGAGTCTTACCTGACACCATCCCAACAGCCGAACCAATAACAGCATGTGCACAAGTTATTGGTGAAGAAATAAACAGGGCCACAATGAATATGCCTCCTGTCCAAGGATTGTCACAACCATAAACCTGCCCAATGCCCACAGGAATGGAGCGGAAGAGCTGTGGAAATGAAGTTCATGTCAAGGGCACATGATTTAGAATGCAGTGCAGACGTCCTGCTATCACATATTAAAGTGACAGCTTAATCTGATGCAGCATAAACTCTATTTCTTCTGAGAAAATGTGGCATTTCAAGCTAGCTGAAATTCCACTCAAGAGTTCTCGTGACTTCATTATCAGAAGATTCTAGTAACAGCTACTTGATCTCTTAAATAATTTCTGTCTTTGTCATGGACATATGTGTCATGGACACATGTACAAGTGATCTCTGTTCAGTTAGCAAGGCACTTACCAAAGCATAATCCAGCTCAGTCCAGGTGATGTTGGGGAAGGAGGTTCTTGGTTGGATGAGGACTTGGGGGAAGTGGAGGTTGTAGTGGCCTGTGGCTACCATATGAAGACACACCAGAATGTTAAAAGGCAGGGTAAAGACTGGCAGATCCCACCGACTGTTGATGGAGGCCAGGGCACTGGACACGATCGGGCTGAAAGACATGAAACACATTGAAAGACATTCAAGATTTATTATCAGGATAATAGGCTTTAAGATTTCTCAAGTCCCTTTCTTTGTTGAAAGTCTACAGTAACTAAGAGTAAGGAGCTGAAAAGCTTTCAAGTATTATTTTACAGTATTTTACAAGTATTATTTTAAGAGGGCAGCATAGTAACGAATCTGCACACAGTCCTGTAAAGGAAAAAAGTGACATATAGAATATAACATCATACAGTATTCTTGAAACATTTGCAGGAATCTTGGAAACTCTTGCACTAAGAATCATCGATGTGCACCTAATCAGCTTCATGGTTGAACACTAGCTGAAGATTCTGTGGCCTTCCCATGACTAAGAGGCAACCTTGGCATTCTTAGAATTTTGCATTGCTTTATTGTGTCACTCCCTCATGGCTACTTCAGTGCCACAACCACATAATTAATGTTTGATTAACCTTTGAAACAGTTTTTAATTGATATGACATATTTAGAGTTTAGCCTTGTGGTAAGATGCCACCCTGAATTCTTTTGAATCTTTATGAATCTCCCTGTATAATGAACCTGTAAATTGTTTCACTGCTACCTTAACATTATTTATCCTGTGTGAAGCCTTTCTCTATTTCAAGGCTAACTTGAAAATTAAGTGCCTTAAACTCACCATGCCATTGACATGAAGATGTTGGGCAGCAGAAGCCACCAGTACCAGTCACCTGCATTAGAGAAGACTGCCATTAAAAGACCAACCAGGATTCCATTGTATCCATACAGGCCTGCTGCAATTGCCCCTCTGAGAAAATTTTAAAAACTACAGTGTTACCAAACAGTAAATAATTCTCAAGTTATGATATTGTGTGAATTGCCGTGCATAAATACCTATTTTGTCTGAGAATGAGGGCTGAGATTGTGGCAAACAGGGTGCCCACAAAACCATTGAGAGCCCACCACCTGTTCTGGAGGATCAGTCCAGCAAAGATGATCAGTCCACTCAGGGGGTTGTTTACAAACATGACCTGAGCTGCGCCTCTCAAAACCCAATCTAATATCTGAAGCAAAATGAACTGTCCTGGACAAAACAATAAATAACAAAAGTACCATTACTGAAATATAAAGGACATTCTTCTTTTAATACAGTAGATCGGGTTTAAAGCAGAAACATTTTAAGACTCTTAATAACCCTTGAGGAGGTTTTTTTCCCCTCTAAGCACAAATGTACAAATATTTCCAAGTTTCAAGGTGAAGAAGAGAAGCAAAAATATCTTGTTTTTTAGTAGCTATTAACAGTCATTCTCTCTACAGCCTCTCAATTATCTGACTTATGATGTTAAGGTTCTCCCAAGTCCATGTCATCTATTACTATATGAACAATAACGTGTGAAAAGTTCAGAAATGTTGTTATAGAAGATTAATCAATAGCAGCGAGAGGTTTAATGTCATTTAATCATTGAGAAACTACATAGAACTAGATGCATATTGATGGAGTATATAGTAGTACGTAGGGCTAGTTTAGTTAAACTATTCTTTAATATTCATATTTTATAAGTGGATTTAAGAGACGCTGGAATAGCAGGCATGATCAGGTAAAGCCTACCTTTCATCCACTTGCCAAAAGGAGCCATATCTCCAGAGAAGTACGAGACGAAGCGTGTGAGTTTGGCTTTTATCTGAGCTTTAGATGAGTGTTGCTGCTCATTCTGCTGCAGCTGTGACTTGCTTTGTGCAGCTGTCTGTTGAACTGTTTCAGCCATGAGGGGCTGCAGCTCCTGTTAAACATATCATATATTAGCAATTTCTCAAGTTTGAACGTTTTCTCACGAAGGTCTGTGATGTATAGGCCATGGTTCATTTTGTAAACATAGTTTATTAGAATTAAAGTAAAACTAAATGCTTGACACAGAGATGTTCAAAGGAAAGGCGCTACAACTTGAAGATAAAAAAAATGCACCACTGCCCTTTATGTAATTAGATTTTACATGGTAATGAACAATGAGCATACTGATTGATATAATTATCTCTATTAACGTAAGCAACAGAACTTGTCAACCCAGATTTGCATAATTATTTGCTACTGAGTCCAACATATTGACCTACAGTCTTGTAAATTAATGCAACTTATTACAATACGGTTGGTACAAATCACTGGTTTCTTAATTATGTGCATGTTTACAGATGAAGTCAAAATTATGTATCTTTAATACCTTAAAATGTTTTTGGCCCCTACACTGCATATATAATCATGATCTGATCTGGTAAAGCCCGATCAGGTATAACATTAAAACCACTCAGAGATGAAAGGGATAGCTTTCTTAATAGGTTGTTTCAAGGGGTGGGATGCAATAGGCTGCAAGTGAACTGTCAGTTCTCAAAGTTGATGTACTAGAAGCAGGAAAATGGCAAAAGACTGTGACCTCTAGACAACTGGGTCAGAGCATATAGGGTGTTTTTGGTGTGCAGTAGCTAATAACTACCTAAAGTGCTCCAAAGATGGACAACCGGCGAACCAGTGACAGGATCATGGACATCCAAGGCATGTGAATAGTGCGGGAAATACAATACGATTTGTATGTAAATATCTTCAAATTAAAGATTAAAGTCTGGGTCATATTCATTATTTAGTGTGCTGCGGTAGACAATATAGTGGTAGACAGCCAAAATATTATATCCAAATATTTATGGTCTTAACTGTATGTAGAATTTATCCATTAAAAGCAGAATATTTACAATGTACTCTATATGTAAACCTCTGGGTGAGCTGTAGCATCATAACTTTGTATTAAATTCATTGGAAATCTTCTCTTAAAGAAGGTTTGGTCGGTGTCAATCAATGACTTCTCATTATTCAGATAAGTAAATGTTAGGCGGTTTAACACACTGAGTAGTAATTACTCAACTAATTTGCTTAGAATGTCAAAAAGTCTAGACAGAGGTCAGAAACAAAGGAACAAAAGTAGGCAGCATTTTCCCAGCATATGAAGGTATGAAGTTTGAAAGCGTTGGCTAGACATCATCTCTCTGGCCTGATTACAAACTGTATTTTACAACAGCATTAACATATTAAGCTCAAGTTGAGGCTTGTGGTATTGAGGTCGGCCTGAACCCTGTCCATAACTACAAGAATGCAATAATAAATCGAATAACTTGGATAGTGCAGGATTGTAATTTCCTGTGACATTTCTTTTAATCAAAGAACTCAGTTTGATAACCACTGATATAAAGTGTAAGTAATAAAAAAAGAAGATGTGCATATAATATTTCAGAGTCGTGCTGTAAATTCTGTATAATCTCTCTAATTTGGTGGTCTTACCTTAGAATATTCAGTAATGGATATTCTGCAGAAACTTGAGAATTCCCTGGAACAAACATGTAGGAGAAAATCTTACTTTTTAAAGCATAAATAAATTGATGACAAACTTAAAGAACCTTTACAGCCTTACCTCTAAAAGTCATAAATAAGACCAGATTTTCTTTTCTTTTCTTTTTTTTTACTGTGTAACTGTGAAAGAGCAGCTGATCAGGCTTTATATTGTGCTAGTGAAAGCCTGGCCCCTCCTCTGCAAGAACAAATGCAAATTAGGAAAGATGAGACCCACATAACCTTCAGGATATCTGACCAGGTCCTGTAACGTTTTTAAGAAAATCCCTACATTTGTAAAGTTCTGATTTTTTTTTTTTTTTACGCTTTCTTCCTCCTCAGTTGTGTGAATCCTAAACTCCACATCACATAAAAGTCAGTATGATGCATTGTTAACTGATCAGCCTTACTCCTAAGGGAGTTGTCACATTCCACAAAAGCAATATCGCACAAACAAAAAGTATTGTTTTACTGAACATCAACCCAGTTGTGTTTCGGCTAAAGACACAAGGCAGCAGGTGATCACAGCTGTGCTGATATTCAGGACATCAGCAGGCTTGCGAGTGTGATATTCTCTTTTCATAAAGCTCTGTAAACATGAAATTGATATTGAGTTACTAATTATATTGTATTGCATGGTTTGTTTACTCAAACAGAAGAAAGAAAACTTCACAAAAAAGTAGGAACAACTGGACATAGCAGTGCCAGGCAACACAAAAAGACTGACAGCCTGTGGGATAGTGTAGTAGCAGTACACTGCACACTGTACACTGCCTATGTACAAGACATTCATGCTGCAACACACAGCATACTGTGACACACTGTGCAACATCTACTAAGTATATTGTGTCTCATATATATTTATATATATATATTATTTTCTTTCTTAATCCTAACTGTACTTATCAGTGTTGCCACACTTATAACTGCAATGTCTGGAGCTGCACTAAAGAATTTCACTCACTTCTACACTAGTGTTGTTGATGATGTGACAATAAAGAGATTTGATATCTATTGAACAAAATCGATTTTTTCCCCCCTAGCTCAGTCTGTGTTTTAATTTCATCTTTAGTATTATTTTATCTTCTAGAATATGTCAAGAAAGTGAGCATTTTTGTGCCTTGAAAAAACAAGTGCTCTTTACTTAGAATAGTCCATTGATCAGACTTTAACAATGATTCTATATTAGGAATAACTAAAGAGGAATTTCAGGGGTGTTGTATACTTTTAGCTGAAAGTATTAGGAAAATGGGGAACAACCAATTTGAGTCTATAGATATCGAAGATAACAAAGAAAGTATTACAGAGGAAATGAGTATGTGCCTTATTACATATATTATATACCTGATGAGGAGATAATCACGTCACCTCTCACTGTTCATAATGTTATGCCTGATCGACGTAGATTACAGCATATACATTCAGCCATAATTGTAGATTCAGCCATAATTTCACAAATATAAATGCTTTTTTTTTTTTTTAAATTTCAGAAACAGGATGCTAATTCCTCTTAAATCATTTTTAGAATTTAGAACTTTATTTTATTGCTAACTGCTTAACCAGATTTTGCTTTCTCCTACAGATAAATCCATTTGGGGTTAATCTTTTCAGTATTGTACACTGAAATTTAGCTGCAGTAATGACAACAGAACAAAGTCCCAAATATGTTAATAAATCTGATGGCCTGAAGGCAGAGCCATCTCCACAACAGTATTCAGCATTCAGCTCTAATCTGAGAGTTCAAATACACTGTCACACTTACAGCAGCTAAGAGGATGGACACTGCAACTCAAGTAGAAAGTACAGGCTGCAATCGATGGTAATAAGAAACATTTATAATTACTTAACTGTAAAGCAAAAATCATAAAGAAAAAAAACATACAGAGATGGCTTCACTTCATTACTCTTGGCTTTTTTTTCCAGAAATTTCTAGCTAGCAAAGTAATTCAATGACCATCAGTAAGTAAGTATAACACTGACTTGATTAGCTGGTTGTTTAATAATAATAATAATAATAATAATAATAATAATAATAATAATAATAATAATAATAATAGTAGGGTTTACAGTAATGTGGATGATATTTCAACAAAAAACCCAATTCCAATTATTTAAGATATTCACAGAAAATTTAGACAGAGGAAACTGAAACTCAAGATGAAAAGAAAAAAATTGTTAAATGTTATTATTATTATTATTATTATTATTATTATTAATAATAATAATAATAATAATAATAATAATAATAATAATAATTATTATTATTATTTATTTATTATTATTTAATATCATTGATATCTATAATCTATATTTTTGCTCTGTTTAAGGATGAGTTATATGCCCAATAAATGACCATTTTAATAAATATGCTTTGATTACTTTCCAAAAATAAAAAATCTCTTAACACCCTGACTGAAGTTTATCCATTTCACACAAGTGTCGCATGGACAGCCTTTGAAAGTCACAGTGTTAATGTTACAGGACATTTTGATTTGTAGTCATTGCAGTATGTAAAGTTTAACAGGATCGTTTTTTTGTTTCAAGTGACTTTTATACAGATATTCAGTGGTCAGCTGTCAGGTAGCCACCAACACACCTAATACTTCTTTAAATAGATACTAATTCAACATTGTGAAAATTCACTGAAGTGTTTGCTATTGCACAAGAAAGAACTCACATTAGTTCTGAGGAATAAACATAGAGCATATGTGAAACTCTTCTCTGCAATAGCAGCAGTGATTGACAGGCTTAAATGGCTCTGGTAAAAACACGTCAGTTTTGATGCTTTCATGCCGTCGGGATCATGCATCTGTTTAATAAAGCTGCTGATGTACATGATTTGTTAATCATTTGCCAGAACATATTTCAACATTTTCATTTTTGATTTCTAAACCACTGTTAGTAAGAAACACTTAACAATACTTAAAGGATTGTTTACAAATATACAGATACAGAGATGGACATTTGGAGATTTGTTTCCGGATATTTCTAACTAGCAAGTTAATGTTAATGACCATACCGTGATCTGAATAAGACTGTGGGATGTGAGGGATTAGTGGCCCGCTGATCTGAAGGTTGTGAGATTGAATCTCAGGTCCCTCTCAGGTCCCTCTCAACTGCTCAGTTGTCTAAAAAGTGAGAAGTCACTGTGGGTAAGGGTGTCTACCAAATGTAAGGCTTATTTGGTTGTTTGCCGCAACAGCAATAAGTTTTTAATAAGTTTCAGCAATAAGTACACAATTACTTGTGTACAGTAATTCAGAGTAGATAAAAAATAATTACATAAATCCCATCTAACCTTGCTGATTATAAAACATGTTTACAATAAAAACCTGGACAAAGAGGAAACAATCTGAATCTGAAGATAAAAAGAAATATAATATATATAATATAATATAAGTTTTGGGAAATTATCTCATTTAATTGTTATTATTATTATTGTTGTTGTTGTTGTTGTTATTATAATAATAATAATAATTATTATTATTATTAGTAGTAGTAGTAGTAGTAGTAGTAATTGTTTGAATGATTGGTTGTTTATTTTTTTATACGAAAGAAACATAATAAGGATTTATGGGTAACGTATATGTGTGTTTCAGCCTGTAACTCAAAACCATTTTCATAAACATCAATGCAGGATGTTTAGTGAAGTTTAGTTATAGGTTTAATTACACTATTGTAATTGTATTTGCCCTGGACTAGGCCTAATAGACTAATACATCCTAATATAAATCTCATCCATAGATAGACAGTGTTTAACAAAAGCTAACACTTATATATTGCTCTGTTTAGGATGAATTATAAAAGGTTATTTAAAAAAAATATGCTTTGATTACTTTCCAAAAATGAAATATCTCTTCACACCCAATCTGAGCTTTATCCATTTCACACAAGTGTCATATAGGGAGAAGTTCTGAAATGTCAGAACAGCCTTTGAAAGTCACAGCGTTAATGTTACTTTTAGGACAGGGCACATGATCATTTTGATTTGTAGTCAGTGGAGGGTGTAAGGTTTAACAGGATCTCTTTTTGTTTCAGGTGCCTTTTATACAGGTATTTGGTGGTCTGTTGTCAGGTAGCCACCAACACACCTAATACTTCTTTAAATAGATACCAATTCAACATCATGAAAATTCACTGAAGTGTTTGCTACTGCAGTCATGACACCTCGTGTGTATAGCTGACCTGTAAGTTTGTCTTCAGAAGCGTAGCTATACATGGCGGGGAATAAACACAAAGCATGTGTGAAATTCTCCACAAAAGCAGCGGTCTGACTGACAGGCTTAATGGGTATTAGTGAACGCACGTGACATTTTTGGTGCTTTCATGCATTCTGTTTAAACTGGTTTTTATGTGTTTATTTAATACGTTTGAAGAGCATGGAGATCCTGTTCACCTGTAGAGATGTAGAGATGGACGTACCTTTCGGGATAGTTTTTTCCTTTAGCAGGCTTTAGCAGATCTGGCTTAAATAGCCAAATAATTAACAAAAACAGGCATTTACTGTATACAGTACAGTGGACCAACACAAACAGATCTCAGAGCATTTTTAAGATTAAGTTACAGTTGCTTTAATTTCTCTATTCATGTTCAGAGGCTTAACAGTGGAAGGGAATTAGACGCTTACGATATATTCAATCATATCAGTCTGTGTGAACAGCATCATTCTGCTGATATAATCCATGATTCTTGTCGTTATTAAGGGTGTTCTTGATAAAGCAGTAGCTCAGTGGTTAAGGTATTAAGCACATAACCAGAGGGTTGAGGGTTCACATCCCAGGTCCACCAAGCTACTGCTGCTGGGCCCTTGAGCAAGATCCTTAACCCTCAGTTGTGTAACAATGAGATAAATGTAGGTTACACCGGATAAGGGTGACTGCCAAAGGTAAAAGTCCTCCTGGAGTGGTAAAGCAATGAAGAATTAACAACTCAAACTCAAAAAGGGAACACATCTACTGGGTTAAACAGTAACTCTCAGTTACTCTTCCAAAACTGCAATCTATAGTCAAATGGTACTAAGTTTGATGAAAAGATGTTTTAATTCAATTCAATTTATTTGTATAGCGCCTTTTACAATGGACATAGTCTCAAAGTGGGTTTACTAAAGAAGTTATTAAATTATTAAACTATTTTATGCCTATTTTATCCCTAATGAGCAAGCCTACAGCGATGGTGACAAGGAAAAACTCTCTGTAATGATATGAAGAAGAAACCTTGAGAGGAACCAGGCTCAGAAGGGAACCTCATCCTCATTTGGGTGACACTGGACAGTAAATAATGTAACTGTAACTAATTGACTATAATGTCCTTTCTACAACAGCAGTCAATGAGGTACTATTTGGTCAGTGTAGTTTCTGAGTTCATCATAGACACTAATTCCTTGCTGTCGGAAGCTGACAGATGTAATGGCGGATCGGTGACGGTGTGAAAGCCCCGAAGTGGCTCTGTCCATGGCAGTTTAGTTGTTTGTTGCATATGTATGTGTGTACAGTGGGACTGCTTGGCTTGTGGTGAAGGTGAGCCTGTACAAACCACAGTAGGAGTAAGACAGTAAGTGCAAATATTAAAATTGGGCATTAAAATACAATAAATATCCTAAACCAGGCATAACATCAGCATCATGCAGATATAAACACTGTCTTAATGCACAAAAGATAAACAACAAAAGTGTTCAAATTAGTCCATAAGCAAATGAGATGAGTCGGTGACCAGTGCTCTCAGAGTGCTATAAATAAGATATTAATAAGATATTTTTGGTAAAGGCTTGGAACATATATGCTTTGTGTTCTCATACATGTCCCACATTACTGGAAAGCACACAGCATGTACTGTGATCAGACAGTGATGTGATCAGACGTAGCCCCTCCAGAGCTAACCGGTCTGGCTCACACTGTGATGGGATCTCAGTCAGGTGTGAAAACAATTTGTACAGTCTGTGTGTCTACAACGAAAAAACATAAAAGTCTCAGTCCATTTGAGATGCTTCCATGTGTAGAATTTCTGAAAGCTGCATTCAGCTATAAGGCTTTGTTGGCCAAGACCTCCATGTGTTCAGCATGTTGCTGGAAAATAGGAAGTGTAGGGACTGGCAGCACAGGATAGAGACATGCTGAAATGTTGGTTATTTTAAGGAATTTCTTTTTGTGTACTAAAATTTTTTGGCCATTTATTGGAGCCATAAAGCATTATATTCCTTTCCCTGACAAAATATCTTGAGGTTAAAGGGACATTATTTACATTATTATCTTCTAGAAATGAGTGAAATAAACTATAACAACTCAATAATGAAAATGTTTTTTTGAGGCTGAAATACTATGTTAATCCAATTGACCACCAGATGTCAGTAACTGACTGACTGGACTTTTTCACTCTGATTGTTATTAACCTTCCAGTACTTTTTTGCTGTTGCATAATTGTAATATTAATATATATGAATGAATATATATATATAGATGAATTTTCATATCTAATTGGTCAGAATGTGTTGATTAATCTGCCTTAACATTGTGACTCTAACAATAATAATAATAACAATAATATTAATCAAGCATTAATTTAAATGTATATATGCGTTCATTATAATACATATCATTTCTACAATAACAGCTAATTCACAGTTACTATGAAGAATAATAAACAAACAATTAATTAAAAAACACATAAGGTGTCTAATAAAGAATAAGAGGAAATAAAATTATTATTATTATTAATAATAATAATAATAATAATAATAATTGGTGGTGGGTGGGTTGGGGTTTAATTAATGGGGGTTTAACATTTTAATTTAAAAGCTATTTAAATAGTCAGCAAAGAAATGTAAAAAACCTGACAAAAGAACCTGGGTAAAAGTTATATTCTGGAGGTTTAAATACATTATACTGCTCGGCCCCTTGATTGCTTGGCCCCTTAGTTCCAGTGAAAGGAACTCTTAATGATTCAGCATACCAAGACATTTTGGACAATTTCATGCTCCCAAATTTGTGGAAACCATTTGGGGATGACCCCTTCCTGTTCCAACATGACTGCACACCGGTGCCCAAAGCAAGGTCCATAAAGACATGGATGAGTGAGTTCTTACTTTTGGCAATATAGTGTAGCTGGAGTCAAGTTGACCCCAAGGGCAAAACATGTTTGTAAATGTAATTAATATTAATTATTATTAAGTTTTAATATTTCCTCTAACAGCACATTCTGTCATGTTTTATTCCTTACACAAAATATAGAATTAGATCAGTATAAGTATGTAAGATAAGTTTCAGGCTCTAGTTCAAGGTTTCTGTAGACATGTCATTCTTGATTATATACTTCATTAATCTGTAATGTAGCTTGTGTGGAGTTAAAACTTGTGACAGGGTTTGCCTTTACAGCTTAGGACAAGGGCAGGATGGATTGTCTGCTGGAAAAAATACTCGGCTTACGTAACAGGCGACTGGTTTCTGTCTGAGTCAGTACTTTCTTTGTGTTTGTCAGATTGGGTAGTCTTCAGTGAGCTATGGTCTGCAGAATGCACAGATGCTGTCTACTAAGCACCTGAAACCCGAAGGTTACTTAGCAAAGAAAAATCTGGCTTTATATATCAGCAATTATTGTACTGTAAATCTCTCAATCTGTTTTCATACCCTTGCTAATTTGTTCACTACCCCATACATTTTAACACAGGCAGCTGGGTTATTATTCATTTCCATCTCAGGGATATCTCATGTATTCTCTGTAGGTATATTTGTTTCCTCTTTAAATCAAGTTTTTCAGAAGAAATCATTCATTCATCTTCAGTAACTGCTTTATACTGATTGTAGTGAATCTCAGATACACAGGACGTGAGGCAGGGTGCCAGTCCTTTGCAAGGCACACACATCACATTCACACTTTAGCTAGCTAGTCCAACTGCCTGCATGAGTTTGAGAGGTGGGAGGAAACTGTAGAACCTGAAGGAAACCCACACGAACACACTACATACACAAGAGAACGAAAAGCACTCTACACAGACAGTAACACAAGCTCAGTACAGACGCAGGAAAATCTGGAGCTGTGAGGCAGTATTGCTACCTGTTCTACCACCATGCTGCCCTGTCTTTCAATCAAAAGGTGATAGAGTTCTTTTATAGTTTATAGTTATTAGCTCATAGCTTTGTAGTTAAGACAATTCTCCATTTTGTTGCTGTATATGACAGTTCGCAGTCAGATAGTTTACACCCAAGGATCTTCTTACAACCCCCTTCTTAATATTAATTAATATTAATATTAATTATTATTTGATTTGTTATTCAAATGTGTACAATAATATTTTGGATATTTATTAGAGCCGTAAAGCATTTAATTCCTTTCCCTGACAAAATATCTGCTACTGCTACTATATTTTCATTAACTAATTACTGAAAAATAAAATAAACTCATTAATAAATCTTAATGGTGACAACTGATGGTGTCATCACACCTATATGGGGTTCTTCACCAAAACTGATGCCGCAGAGTACAAAGCCCACAATCGTATGGGATGTCACTGTATGGTATAGCATTACAATTTCTCATAATTACAACTAAGTGTGCATAAATTGAGCAGCCATGAAGATGACAAAGTTGGAGTGGAAGAACTCGAGTGTGCTGCATAGAGCCCTGATCTCAACTACACTGAACACCTTTGTGATGAACAGAAACACCAGACCTCCTCGCCCAACATGACTGCCTGATTTCACTAATACAGACAAACATAAAGCCATCCCAGAAGAGCAAAGGGGCCTAAATCTGTATTGGGATGTTCAGCAAGCACTGTGTGATGCTGAGGTGTCTACATCCCTTTGGCCATATAGTGTATCAAGATATCCAAAATCAGCACAGGAGTATTATAATAGTTATTTAACTTGAGCCTCCAACGGTTACTGCAATCCAGATACTTTTGCATGATACACAGGTATAGGCCAGCAGGATTTGTATGTACAGCTTTAAATATGCACAATAATATTTCATTTATTTTCATTAAAATACCTTAGTAAAAATAAGTAGTAAAATTACCACTGATATGCCACAGATGAATTGAAATACCCTATTTTGTCAAACTTTCATACAGAATTGCATTTAAAAAAGACTACTTCCATTTAAAAATAAATAAAATTAATAAATAAATAAAAGAAAGCTTTTGCAAGCTGATGCTATAGGGCAGAAGAAGATCAAATCCAAACAATGATACACACGTACACATACGTACATAATTTGTCATGGATTCTGAGGAATATTATTTTCCTTATATATATAATATCTTAAAATACTTAGTACTATGTAGATGGTTAATGCAAAAAAATGCACATTCTTTAAATAACAGGTCAGACATTTGGCTTCTCTCCAGTTCAGTTCAAACACATTCAAGAGACTGGAAAAGGGATTTACATCCATATCTCTGTAGCAAAGATAAACTGACTTGGAAATTGAATGCTTTACTTGGACAGCCTAATGATAGCGCTGGCTAAAAAACTACGCTCAGGTCATTTTTGGCTCATGTACAAATGTGAGACTTATACCTGGAAAAGCACCATGTGGATATACTGTACCAAAGCACCAAACAATCCCAGATAGTACATTAACAAGAAGTGAACACAACAAATAAACAATGATACGCTGTGAACGGTAAAAATGAATGTAGGAAATCTGTGTCAAATCTGTGTTGCTGCCATGGTATTGTCAGAGATATTATCATTTGCACCTTCAGTAAGTGATGTTTTACCTGGAATATGATATAGATTGAACCTTTACCTTTAAACCACTTATTAAACCACTACCTTTAAGGCTTTTCAATAGAAGCTATCTAAACATATACCACCCATGTAAAAGGTACATATCAAGCATATTAAAAAGAAAAGAAAAAGCTACCTACAGTTGAGTCCAAAGGTTTCCATGTGTCTAGGCTAAAGACATTGAAACATGTGAACAGATTAAATGTCCTGGTTGACTTGCCATAAGAAATGTATTGAAAAACTGGGACTGAATATCTAGCTGTGTGTAAATTTTAGGTCTCAACTGTTTATTTCTAAGAGTGTATGACATATGACGTGGTAGTAAAGGGTTAAATGATCAGAAACTTATTAAATACAAGACAAAACACCTTACACATTCATCGTTACACTTAATATGTGATCTTGGGCAGCATGCTAGCGTTGACTTTAAACATTTATAGTAGTTTCATAATGTATTTTCACTTTGGTTAGCAGTTTCCTTATTAATCACAATGCTGTTTCGACTACCTGCGCTATGACATTGAACATCACTGGAAGAGGTGAGTGAGAAAAGAGGCATGAGTTTATGTTTTTGGAGCTAAATCACCATTTCAATTGGGCCAGAAATGTCCTCCTGTGATATTGGTGCTGTTGTGAAGCAGAAAAATCTTAATGGTTATATGAACAGCAGGTGTCAGAAGAGATCCATCTGAAAAATCTGCTATATATTTTGCTTGATTATGTATCCAAGTGTCTATATTTTAAGATAACAGCTTCATGCACAATATATGTCTTTCTTTATTTATACATTACTGTGTAGAGAAATGTTGATTACAGATTACTCTACTGGAGTACACACACACACACACACACACATGACATTTTGAGTGAGAATGCATCAGCTAGTCAGGATGTGAACTGCATGTCCTCTGTGTAGCCATTTTGGTGGCAAATGCTTCCTGCTCATTGGTTTCTCATTTCAGAGTTTAATAAGTTTTAACCACTGAGCTCTGGCCAATGCGTGCAGCTGGTCCTGGAACAATGTGAGTGCAGAACCTTTTCCATCTGTGTTTCTCCAAACCCTGCCAAAGTCAGACCAACTTGATACATCATGACTCCCGATTGCAAGAATGCAGCTTTGCCTTTCTCAACAGAGGACTTGGCAAACAGCTTGATGAGATATCCATATGGACGTGTCGCTAGCAATTACAGTAATATTCCATCTAGCAAGAGAGCTCTCTCTCAAGCAGTGGGGTGTTTTACTTGGTTCATAATTCAGCACCGTTGCTTATATCTCCCTCCCTAGTCTCATCACCTAATCATTTCAGACCATTTGGCTCATGGAGAAAAGCAGGTTATTAAATCAATTCCAGCTCCCACATTGACAGAGGGAAAATATGGTGCAAATGACCATTTTTATTTATATATATATATATATATATATATATATATATATATATATATATATATATAAATAAATAAGGGTGACAGATTTAAGGGAGGCATCAGTGTACATCAGTGTACATTGACACAGATTAAACATGTCTCTGCAATAATAATGGAGGGATGATATTTCCTCAAGTCTTTTGATGATGATGGTGGTGGTGGTGGAAAGCACTGTCTAACATGCCAGGTACAAAATCTCCCATAGGTGCTCAACTGCACTGATATCTGCTGAGTGAGTACATCAAATCATATGATTTATATAACTTTCCTACTCAAACCATACACTGGGGAGTTGGTTATGGGGATAAACACGTATCTGAGTAAGATGGCGTTTACTGACATGAGAAAAATAAACCCTTTGAAAGAGGGTGTGACTGAGATGGAAAATTAGGCACAGATTTTTTTTTTCTTCTTTGACATATAACTGAAAAAATCCTTCTAAGCTTGCCGTCTGTAAACACTTAAGTGCAATTTAAGAAAATAATTCAGAAATGACAAAACACCCTGCCAGTGTTCTATTTTAACAGCTTAAGTTAACCACTCATCCTCCATTCGATGACAAAGAATTGGCCTTTCAGCCCTTCTGGTTTCCACCAGCTACACTTCACAGCTCCCAGAAGATCTAGTTGAACTTATTCACACCTGGGATCAATGCCTGTGTACACACTCCCAGTCAGAGACGTAGCCACACCACTCCGACTCCCGTCCTTCCTAATTACGGTGTGCGGCTCATCAGAAGGCGAACCTGTGAGGTCATTAGTCACCAGTGAGCCCAAGCAAAAAGACACCTACTTGCCTGTCTGCACATCGCTGTCCTACATTCCACGCACAATAGGTTGGCTATATAAGGCCAACAACCTTCCTCACACTAGGATTCAGACAGGCGAAACAGCAGAAGTGGTTTCCAGATGTTGACACAGACAGACAGTAATTGGAGTTTGTGATGGCTTCCAGCCGCCATGGCGCACAGCCAGCGAATTCTCAAAGGGAGGGAATGTTCTGTGCCATAACTCACACAGAAAGGTTTGCAATAATAATAACATACTCTGCCGTCCTGTATAAGAGGGGAAAAAATATGACTCTGTGATTGCAATAATTGGTTTATTTTTTTTGGTTCGCCCCACAAAGTTGACTAAGAGGCAGTGTTTTAATCTTGAAAACTGTTCAGATTTACATTTCATTCAGTGCACAGATGTATTTGCAGGATGATTTCCATTAAGGATGTAAACTAATATGAATGCATTACAGATCATGCTTGCAGACATTGTATGAAAAAGATGTGCACAGGGTTTTTATTTTAGTTTGTATCAAATGTACACAGAGCATCTAACTGAGACTAGAGGTGTGCATAAGGACTGGAGTCCTGTGGGACTCAACAAAAAAAGTAATGTGAGCGGTTTTACTTTCATGTGGATGTGTGGTGTGATATGATACTCGCGGGACAAACATGACATGTATAGCGTCCATTCATCCATCCTTAGTAGCTGCCTGGTCAGGGCTGTGGCAGTTTAAATTAGGTTACTAGTAGGTTAAGGCCTGTATTTTGACAAATAGAACCAACGAAATGAAATATGAGTAAGTACAAACAGAATAATAACTGCACATGTATGCTTTTTTAAGAAAGAAAGAAAGAAAGAAAGAAAGAAAGAAAGAAAGAAAGAAAGAAAGAAACAAACAAACAAACAAACAAACAAACAAACAAACAAACAAACAAACAAAGATGGTACAAATACATGTATTTGAAGCACTAAACAGTTAAAGATAGGACATATGTGAGGAAATAATTAAAACCAGAGACAAATCAAGGCTTAATATGTAAAGTAATCAGATCTTCTGATGTTGCAATATTTCAAAATTAAAAGGCTAGTTTGGTCTAAATAAATTTCTGTAACAGGAATACACTGACTGCAGTATAACTGGGTAACAGAGAGTCTTCACAGCTGTAGTGCTATGTGATTATGTGAGATATATAGAGTCTATCAGCCTGAAAGGTGCTGGGTTAACTGTTATTGCTGTCTGTTTGAGGTCATTTGAGTGAAAGAGTAATGTGGTCATGATATGGTCTGGTGATGCACTGTTTATCTCAGCAACTTCCTTATTGCCTTTAAGACTGACATCTTGCATTTACTCTTGCATTTATTCATTTAGTCATCTTACTGACTTAATCATCACAGTGTAACAACAAGTCAGTTAAACTTCAGGGATATCAGTCTGTCCAGTTAGGAAGCATAAGTGGTTGTGAATCAGTTTCACCTGCTTTGATGTAAATGAAAGTGACAATAGGGGGACTGGAGAAGCAACTTCCAAAATACAAATGGCTTTGCAGGTGATGGCCACAGACAACTGCTCTCTCCTTATATTTCCTGAATGATTTGTCTCTAGTTTTGTGTTTTTTGTGTTAGGCTTGTAGCATGAGGCAGTACCTGCAACCCAGTCAAGTTCCACAGGTAGTCCAGCTCCTCCAGGATGGCACGTGCCATTGTAAGGAGGTTTGATGTGTCTCTCAGCACAGAAGAGCATAAAGGAGATACCAAAAACCCAGCAGCATGACTGGACCAGTATCTGCTCCTTTGTGTAAGGAGGAACTTGAGAAGGAGTACAGCCAGAATCCTATACAATAACCTCCAGCAGGCGACTGGTGTACATGTTTTTGACCAAACTGTCAGAAACAGACTGCATGATGGTGACATGAGGGCCCGACATCCTCTAATGGGACCTGTACTACTCACAGGGAACCAGATCTCTTTGCCAGCGAACACCAGAATTGGCAGGTCTGCCATTGGCACCCTGTTCTCTTCACAGATGAGAGCAGGATCATGCTGAGCAAATGTAATAGATGTGAAAGACTCTGAAGGTGCTATGGAAAAGATTATGCTGCCTGCACAAGTTTGATGGTGGATGAGTGATGGTCTGGGGAGGAATGTACTTAAAGGTTCGCATAGACCTCCGTGTGCTAGCAAGCGGTACCTTTACTGCTATCAGGTACCAGGATGAAATCCTCAGAACCATTCTCAGACCTTACGCTGGTGCAAGGGGCCCTGGGTTCCTTCTGGTGCATGACAATGCCTGGCTTCATGTGGCCAGAGCATGTAGACAGTTTCTGGATGATGAAGGCATTGACTGACCAGTCAGGAGTACATACAGGCAGGTGAGGGCCATACACACTATTGACTTACATTATGAGTTGTTGTTGTTGTTATGCAATTCACACAAGTTGGATCAGCCTGTAATTTCAATATACTACTTTGATTTTTGGTGTGATTTTGAAATCAGCCCTCAGTGGGTTCATGATTTTGACTTCCACTGACTATTGTCACATCATTTTGTTCTGTGTATATAAGTAAGTTGACCATTGTCACATGATTTTTTATACAATTGTATATAAGAAAAGATTTCCAACAAATCCAATGTGTAATTTAGGTGTTCCCTTAATTTTTAGAGCAGTGTATCGGAACATGGTTTCTGTTGCTTTTTCATTATTAATAATTTAATTACATTCACTTGACAGTCCATTTAGTCAACAATCTGAGAACCCAAACAGGTTTTGGTTTAGCAAGTAGTTTTATCCAAAGTGACTTTTAAGTAAAGAATATAATGCAATAAGTAGTTAGGGCCTTACTCAAGGGCCCCACAGTGTTTCTCTGACAGATCTGTGATTTGATATCATCCATCGAGGCACCGGGACAGAAACTTGTCGAGCTACTGAAACTACAACTTTAGTTTTTATTCATAAACTGGTTAGGGCTTCAGGGCTTCAGGGCTTGTGGGCTTCAGAGAAGTCAGCTGTCCTTGTAGATTTCACAGCATGAAACTAAAGACTAATCCAGAGTTCTTTGAAAATAACTTCTGGAAAACATAATATGTTACAGCAGGGTAATTATCAGGAGCTATAGGAAATGAAGGCCTGAATTTTCTTTTTCTTTTTCTTTCTTTTTTTACACTTTATGTGCATGCATCAAGCTCACCTTAGAAGGCACAACATGCTGAGGTAATATGTGTGTCCCTAAACCACCATCACCTCCTTTAATCTAGCCTGTTTCAGGATATTTTGGAAATGGGGCCCCGTTATTAACGCTCCACCTTTGATTAATTAAAGCCCGATCTGCTTTCTATCCGCTCCTTGACAGTGGAGTCCAGTTTGACGAGCAACGGCTCGAAACCTTTAGCTCTGACAGAGACCAGATGTTGGCCGCATCCCCAGTTTTACTCCAAATGAAACGGCGGCAAACAGCCAACAACCTGAGCTGCGTTCACGATGAAATTATATGTTTACAATAAAGCGCTGCAGCTAGGGCACAGGGGTGCAGTTTCTCAAGGAAAAGGAAAGCTGAACCAGCTGCAAATGGTCAGGACCAGTATTTGGTACAGTTGAAATTTCAGAGGCACCGAAGGGAGGACAGAAGACTCTTTTCATTAACTTTGCCATTTTTGGAGCTTTTCTTTTCTCTTTTTTAAATTCCGCATTATTGTCCTTATGTGCTTTTTGTTGCTTGTGGTTCTTAATAGTGCCAGAGTGCACATGGAAAAATTGAACAGTTATATAATATATTTGCCTGGAGAGGTTTTGAATTCCAAACAGAAAAAGAAGAAAAAAAAGAAAACACTTGCTCTCTGTGGAGGGAATAATGTCAACACAAGCAACACAAATGAGCAACTGTGAACGAACATGAGTGAGGTACGGCTTTATGTGTGTGATGTTATACGGAACGTCAGATCTTAACAGATGTTAATGGTGTTCATCAACATCACATGATGAAAGCGCTTTATAAATACAGGAGTATATCATTGGTCAGATGGAAATAAGACATTGAGAGTCTTTTCGGGAAAAGGAGACTCTGTGGGCTTTTAGTGAAAATGAATGCAGTGCTCCAAAATAAAGTTGACAAGCAGCATTCCATAACAGTGGAGTTATGTTTTTAAAAGGTGGTCTCAGGGAAAAGTCTCATTTCATAGCAGGAGAAATTAGACTCACAATCCTCTTTCTGTTTAGAGAGAGAGAGAGAGAGAGAGAGAGAGAGAGAGAGAGAGAGAGAGAGAGGAAACCTGCACGCCTACTTTGAGCCCTGGGTTAGCTTCACTAATTACAAGGAATAAAAGCACCTTTTTACAAAACAGTAACCGGAGTATTCCACTGAGACGTGGTTCCTGTAAGTAGCGTTTGGAAAGATCTATCAAACACCTGGAGTTACAGAAATAAGAAGTGGAGAAAGTAAATCTCAGTTTTCACCAGCTTTGTCCTGGGAGGGGAAAAGGCCTAAAGAGAGAAACATAAATAAAGTGTGAATGTCTTTGTAGAAATGGGCGGGGAAAATAAAATCATTTTTACATAAGAGAGGAGGATCAAAACAGTCAACAGATACGTTCCTCATCTTCCACAGCTATTAAACGCTATAAAAGTTATTGAACGAAATTAAACACTTTTCCCAAGTAGGACTGCTGTGATTGTTTCAACAGTTTGTATTCGAAGTGTACCAAATGCAAGTAGATGTAAATAGCACAACTGAGGCTATAGAAACATCTCGGTGAATATATTTAAAAATATTACCAGTTGAGTGTTTGCCCCCAACATAGCCTGTGCATACAAATGTGTGTCACGCCTGTCACTTTCAAGAACTATGATTTACCTTGCATGTGAAAAAAAAAAGCGGCATGGGGAAGAAAATTGATATTCTGATTGTGTCGTTACTTCCATCAAAAAAGAGAATGAGTTGGAGATGGGAGACCATTTTACACACACCTTCAACAGCCTTCCACATGCTAACAGCTTCATTCAGTAATCAAATTGGCACAAGTCAGGCTGTCACCGTAGCAACTGCAGCCTCCGCTCCACCAGTTGCTGTCAATAACGAATAGCATCCTTCCTGTCCCGCGACACAAACCGATTGATTGCCATGCATCGCCCCGAACAGCGAGTGGTGCTTTGAGGGGCGCGAGTCAATGGGAGAACTATAAGAGGGTGGAGATGGAAGGCTGGGCTCCACACAAGCTGCGTTAATAGATGGGGTTTGAAGAGGAAATGATTTACTGTGGAATATTTCTTCTTCGTGAAGGGATTTTCTGTCAGCGCTTGTTGCAATATTTGCATATCAATGAGACTCTCGTGGGTCTATCTGTTTTCAAGCCAAGCACCTCGAGCCCATGGTATTTTAGACTGTAATTAATTATGTTGCTCTTGGAGTAGATGTTCCTGCCATGATGTTCAAGTCAAGTACCATAGCTCAGAATTTGAGGAAAATCCATTTTTAAACAAGTCTTTTTTTAAGTCTAAGACTTTTTAACATTATTATTCTTAAGGGCATGTGATACATGAAGGTCACGAATGCCACATGTTTATCTGAATGTAACTGGAGATCCTTACTTGATACAATAAGGAGTGAAACCTTCCTGGTGCTGTAGCTCTGATGCTGTGTTTTGTTATGTTTTTCTGTTCAGAACGGTACAAAAGTCTGGTTATTTATCCTAGCTTTCCCGTTATCTGGAACCAGTATGGTCAACAAAGTGTTTCTTCCTACAGAACTGCTGCTTACTGGATTTTTTAAATTTTATTTTCCACCATTCTCAGTAAAGAGATTGCTGTGCGTGAAATTCCCAGGAGATGGGCAGTTTCTGAAACAAACCAGCTCATCTGACACCAACAGCCATGCCACGGTCAAATGTCAGAACACGTTTGTTCCCCGTTCTGATGATTGATATGAACATTTTCTGAAGCGGTGACATGTATCTGAATAATATTGGATCGTGCTGCTGCCATATTGATTGGCTGACTGCAGAAATGAGCAGGGGGCTTATTTATCTTGCTTTTAAAATTGCCATGTGTATGCCACATTTGCCCGTTTTTCATTTTATTTCTTTTTTTTATATCACCAAATAACACTATATTATCAGTATTCCCAATTTTTTTTAGAGCAAATGTGTGACTGTAATAATCAATAATAATCACTCATTATCTTTACTTTTACTACTCTGTTGTTTTTTTTTTCTAAATCAAATTGTTTAATCATGGCGCTATTCTTGCTGTTGACTGCAAGCCCGCAGCCGCAGTAATCGCAGGAGCACCAGCTCGCTCGTCTCTCTGCTTTAATTTTATGCAGTCACCAGATTGAGTTGAGACATTTTATCCGAGCCAAGCACTGCACCAGAATATTTGGGCAGTTCACCCAGCTGCCATGGCAACAGGAATTTTACAGAGAGGCACAGGCCTATGGTGAAGCACTTTTCACTTTGCCTCCACCAACCAACGGCCGGGACGCGGCCCAATCCATTTATCTCTCCTATGCAGTGTTGGAGTAATACAATGACGGGGAGTGCATGAGGCGTAGACCTTGGGGAATGGGGATTCCCTCTACTACACTGCCCACCACTACACATTTCACTGACACAAGCCTGATGTACTCGGCAAAATGGCACAATAAAGCTTCATTTAGATTTCCTTTTCTGTGTAATCAGATTTGGAGAATAAATTAAGAAATCTTGTATCTGTTACTGTTATTTACAGGCTGGTGATATGCGTTCCTGATGATCTAACCTGCATTCATGTCACAAACATATATCCTGTAATGTTACTTATTCTAAATCAGGTCTCATTAATATTTTCATTTTTCACACAATAGCGACAATTAATGACTGGAGAAATCATAAGTATATTAGCTAGCAAACTGGGAAAGTGGAAGCACCACCACGTGCGCTGCCCAGTTCCATGGTTTGGTTGCCCAGAAATCTAATTGACTTGGGTAAGAAACTGAGGCTAATGCAATATAGGAGCATATGGTGAGGCTAGTTTGCTAGTTAAGTGCATTATTATGGAATAAGGGAAATGAACAATTGTGTAGTGCATCATATTTGCACCCTCAGTGGAAAATTTATTAGGCTATGTAATGTGGTGTTCTGTTCTCGCGTTGCACGTATTCATATCATTTAAGTCCTGCTAGTGCCTTTTTTTCTCGCTTGATATGTTTTTCAGCGAGGTGCTGCAATGTAGATATTGTGCTAGTAGGAACGTTTTGTACGTTATACACTATTTTTTCACTGCATCGTTCCTGATTCTAAAAAGATCTGAATGTCATCCATGCGAACCACACGGTAAAAACACGAGCTTCAGCTATTACGTGAAGTGCAACAGGGAATCAGGTTCAGAAACATGATATAGTTCTAGGTGTGTTGTATCACTGTACACACAGGTGAACGGTTTTGTTTTTTAAAAGTGAGTGTGGAGTAGGATCGATTTTTATTGTATTATTGTTAAACCTACTTGCTGTCCAGGCTTAAAATATGAATTTGAATGAATGAATGAATAAATAAATAAATAAAAATAATTAAGAGACCTACAGAATAAAGAAAAACACATAATTAGATCGATTTGATAAATTCCTTTTCATTTTATTATTTTTTTGCACAATGAATGACATGAGCAAGATCAAGTGTATTTAAGTGCTCAATACTGCACTGAGATGGTTGCACAAAAAGTTGAACTTGAAAGAGAAATAATAATAATAATAATAAAAAAAAGAGAGAGAACTCTACAAGATCATGAACAACAAATATGACCAAACACATGCGAGCTTAAATGTATGTACATATGTACAGTGCAGTATACATATCTTTAAACGTGTGTATACACAGGTACACGAAAACATGAGGGCGTCTTCCTACATACATTTATGTACA
Organism: Hemibagrus wyckioides; assembly: GCF_019097595.1. Taxonomy (NCBI): domain Eukaryota; kingdom Metazoa; phylum Chordata; class Actinopteri; order Siluriformes; family Bagridae; genus Hemibagrus; species Hemibagrus wyckioides. The sequence continues at coordinate 12,527,529 of NC_080731.1, forward strand.
ATGCATATGCTTGCGTATCTCAATATTTATTCTTTCCTATATATGTCCTTTAATTGCTATTTTTTTCCCCCCATATTCATACAATTTACAAAAATGTTTTATGAATTAAAAACTAGTTATTCAAAAAACTTATCAAACAATGTATAAGATCTCCAAATTGAAATTCGATCAAAATTTGTGTGCATACAATCAATTAGGGCATGCAGGTTCAGAAAATGTAAAGCATTATCAAAAATGGTCATAGTACCTATTAAAAAACAAACCAACAAAAAAGAAAATGCAGAATTTAGCTCATGTTGTGCCCTTATTGAGTACGTTACCCTTCAATTAATACTTCATTTGCACTGGAAATTTCTTCAGTAGCTTTAGAGCTTAATACATGAAGATGTCGGTGATACTCGGATGAAATCGATGGTTTATATGATGAGATCTTGATCATGAAGTTATAGCAACTGAATAAACCTTTGTATCTAAGTCAGGTCACAATATTTACATGACACAAAACAGTCTAATGAGTTACGATTATTGAACAGCCAGAATGTAAGGGGAAGAAGAAAAAGAAGAAGAAGAAGAAGAATCAAATAATAAACACCTTAATTTCACAAGGCACCATTTAATCAGCTGGTAGAGAAAATATGAGCTGCCAAACACCTTGCTATTAACACCTCCTTAATAAACTAAAGACTGGTGGTACTGTTTTGGAATACTGCTACTGTATACAATTTGGTTTACTTTTTCAGTTTAGCACTGAGTGATGGATGTCTTGATTTTTGGCAAAGCGTCCAGGTGGTTCGAGGTGCCAGTCCTAAAGAGGAGAAACATGCTGAAGTGTCCAATGTAGTACCACAGGCAGAAGGGAATAGCTGCCAAATCTGACTTGGCTCTAATACGCCATACGTCATTCTCTGACTCCATGTTCTGCTCTGACAAAATGATCATTTAAGCTGCGCAAAATCGTAGGCTTTGGGCTTACGGTATGTCCTAATTTCCGGCGTTATTCCTAAAAAAAGAAGAGCTAGTCCACATTGTGAGCTGTTCAGTAACAGACAGGTGATTCTACTATTTACAGAAGTTTACTTTGTTGAATGTAATGTAACATGATTAAGGCTCCGCTGCTCAGTGGCTGATTTATTTTTTTTCTGCCCTATGCAGCATTAAAATTTGCAAAATAAAACAAAAATCAAATAAAAAATGAAAAAATAAAAAATGATAGTCACTTGTTTGCAAAAAAAAAAATAAAGAAAAAGGAAAAACAAAATACAGGTTATAGATTAGTTTCAATAAGACCACTTTTTGACAAATTGAAGTGAAAAAAAAAAAAAAAAGTCTTAAAACGTCATTTCATGTCTGCCAATTTGCAGGTAGAACCCGATGCATAGTCATTTAGAACGCACACGTGGTGATAACCCTTAACTGGTGCTGGAACGTTTGTCTTTTGGACCTGTTTTTTTTTTGTTTTGTGGTCTTGTCTGAATTGTCGCAAGCAGAGTTTGGCCTTGTTTCATTGCATGTCTGACCTCCATTTTTCACACAGGCCGCTCGAGTTCGAATCAATAAACCGTTACGTCAGAAAGCTATCTAGAGAGCGAGCCGTTTTAATAATAAAAAAACAAAAAAAAAAACAAAAACAAAACCCATCTGAACTTATCTGCGTAAGTGCGTCTAAACAAATAACAGATCTACGGAGCAGGAATAAAAATAAAAATAAAATACAATTAAAAAAAAAAAAAAAAGAAGCAGGCATATGTACATTCATGACCATGTGTGGATATTAATAATATATGTGTGTAAGTTCAACATTATTTCTTGTCATTCATAGTTCCCTGTAGCTGAAATGTTTATGGACTTATTGACAAACATAAGGCACATATATGAAACAACTGAGAAATAAACCACACAACAGCGCAACTTTCTGCATTAAGACCGGTTGAATATACATTTCTAAAAAAAAGAGCGTAGAACCACTGCACTATACTGAAGCCTGGTTTCAGATGCTAAGCTGTATACAGTAATGAAGTCTAACATCTCGGATCCACACATTTCCATTCGTTACACTTTCTACGAGCACCTACAGAAACTGAAATCCACCTAGAATACTGAACTACGACACGACTGAACCTTTGGTTGTGTGGATATCTAATACTGACCGTTATGTCAATATATTCCAATTACTTTAGAAGTAATAAAGTAATATTATTTTCATTTTACTACTATGAGCAGGCACGTTCTCGAATAGACTCTGGAAAAAAGGCATGTCGGTTGCTGTGTTTGTCAAAGCAACTGACTGAAATCACTGCTATTAACTAACTGATAGTACTAAAAAATATTTTCCAGATATCGTCGGTTATTCGGATAAAAAATAATCAACGGACAATGTGTAATACTAATCTGTAATACGTGTAAGGAGACTGGAGTAAGTGCTGTGTTGCTTTTAAATGCAAGAATAGGATTTTTTTTTATCTTTTCTTTTCATGCATGATGAACGGAGTATATTGTATCATGTATATAGCTAAGGGTTGCTTTTTTCTTTCTTTTTTTTTTGTCGTTTTTTTTGAAGGTTTGACTTTACACACTGCCATTGTCAATCCTTCAATCTGTGATGCATCCACTTCGTTATGGTGTGATTAATAAATACTGTAGGTTTCATTTGCATTTTGAACACAAGCTTTCGTATGTCACATCTATTTCTAATATTTGGTTAAAACATTATTTGAATATTGTACAGGTTTCTAGTTGATATGGTGACAGTACAGGTAAATCTAAAATACTTTCACTTTGTAATGTTTGTAGATTACGTCGCTATGTACAATTAAACTATAGCCATCGAAGATAGTACAAGAGTCTCATTCAATTCAAGGGTATTGCCATTAGTTCATGCCCGGAACAAACCTGAGCGCAGGCAAGAAAGTGTGTGTGTGTGTGTGTGTGTGTGAGCTGACCAGTTTTATGACACTGATCTTTATCATAATCACTGTGCTTTGACTTGAGAGAACCAAAAAGGCAAAGAAACCCCAAAAGTGCACAGTACTGTATTAGAAGTTCAAAAAAAATGTAATTTACACTTGCTGGTAAGATCATGGCTCTTGCCATAGTTTCAAAATCCTTATGGGCTTTGGGAGAGTAAAAAGCTCAACACAAGAACATTTCCATTAAACAAAAAAAAAAAAGAAAAGAAAAAAGCATGTGTTGATGGCATATACAGAGTGAAAGTGGGGCACTTTTTTAGACCACATTCATGATTCTCACAGAATGCCCATGAAGTACAGTTCAGTAGAGCTGATTAAAAAGAAAAGACAACCATAATGCCTAGAAATTATCCAAAGGTTGGAGTGCAAGTCGAACTCACAGTGCACTGTTAATGAAACTCTTAATGAGAAGCTGGTTCATCCCTTCTGCTTCCCCTGCCTCGCCGTACTGGCCGCTCTAGCTGCTCCTCTGGCTGATATTTAGAGTAGGGCTTAGCCATCTGTGGGTTCTGTGGATTGGGCTGAGCCCGGGCCTGGTGTACCACTGCCTCGATGGCATCTGTGATAGAGTCGTGGTGGGTGAACTCTGGCTGGGTGAGCATCGGGCTACCGTGCAGGTTCCTTTTGCCTGGAAAGTCCATGCACTTTTCCAGCACAGGCATTTGAGGCAAGAAGCCTTCGTTGGGGGCAAGTGTTTGCTTTCGTGGCCTCCCCCTTCGCCGCTTCACCACATTGTTGCCCGTCTTGGCCTGCCGCTGGAGCCGCTTGACCTTCAGGATCTTGTTGACGTGGTCTAGGCTTCTCTTGCTGGTGAGGATCTTAGAGAATGCGTGCTTCTTCCGCACGTTACTCTGCATCTCCTCGATCTCCTTCCGCTTGTATCTCCTCTTGTAGGAGCCCAGTTCTGTTTAAGAAGAGAATTGGGATTGTTAAACTTGCAGTAAAGGCTTAGGATGAAATGCAACATGAGATAATCTTTCAAAAAGGCTGAAATAGTAGAATGTGGGTAGTGGATGAAATCACACATTACATACGAGTTCGATACTGCTCTTTCGAACTACATATACATTTCGGACAAGCATCCAAAATCCATTTTACTACCAGACTTGATCTAAATGACCAAAGACAAAGATATACTTAAATTGCTTCCCACGAGCAGAACGAATTATAGCACTACAAAGCACTTAACACTTGCCTCGTGCATAACTACATCCATGCATTTAATTAGCGTGCATGGAGCCATCCCTCTAATCTCTCTCTGTGCAAGCACCCAGAGTTCACCTCTGTACTGAAGAGACAGCTCTGGAAGTGTGAGTAATAAACTAGGTGGCCTCAGATACATCAGTGATTAATCTACTGCCTCTCCACTTTGCGTCAGATCCCTGGAAGGAAGCCCAGAGCACAGGAAATGTTGGGTTTCTGGCAGCCTCGTCTGAAATGAGTTCAGACAGCGTAAAGCTGCATAAAATGTGTGTTCCGCATCAAAAAATCTCCCCTAGACCCTTATGTCTCTGGAGAATGCACTCATTTACTTTCTACTTCTTTGCTGAGTGCCAGTCCATCTGGTTAGGCGTCCAAGGAAACAAATAAGACAATTGTGGAAGATATTTTGCCAGCGGTTTGCATTCCTGGACCGGGATCAGCGCAAATGTATTTATTTCCTTGTAAAAGATCAGAAAGCCTCGAATTACATTTAAAAATTGAACACATACAATAATACAAAATACACAAAACGTCCTGGCTGATAATGTAGATATTCATAATTTAACATTTTGAAAATATTTTGTATAACATTTATTCTCACTGTTTGTTCTCAATATTTAATCAGCCACTGTCTTGAAGTAAAAGTCCAAATCAAATTCACAAGTTAACTAAACCCTGGAAAAAGGCGCGATGAAAAAAATAAACAGAATGCTGAAACCTTTTTCTGGGTCAATAACCCAGTCAAGGAGGCTGCTCATTTGGTTTCAATAAAGTAATAAACGGTCAGCATGAATGGCAGAGCCGTCCCTCTCTGGCCCTGGTTTATCACTGGGAACCTCAATGAGTCTCTCCAAATGCCAACAAATCAAGAAGGGAAGGGAAAAAAAAGACATTCATTTTCAAAGGGAGCGTCACAACTCATTTATCCTCTGAAACCTCTACCTGCATCCTGCACACACTGTTTTCATTAGTGGAACCAATTTATGGCCTCACCCTGCTGCTGTCCCACTACTCCAGTCTCGGCGCACTGGAGGAGGCCCCATTCCCATCAGCACGCTAACAAAATTCCATCTATTTATTTATTTTTTAAAGCGAAACATGTTTAAATATATATATATAAAATGTATAATGATTTGCCTGTAGACTTTGCCTTAGACACATTAATAGTTACTGTGGTTGAAAAATATGAAATGGTTTTGAGTATAGATAAATATTGCAAAATCCCAGGGTTAGGAAGTATGATTGTTATAAAAATGCATTGCACAGACTACAGTAGATAAAAACTGAGGACAGGACTAATTCATGTCCAAGGAAATCAGAAGTAGGGTTTAGTACACTGAAAGATCTTTACATTTAGTTTCCATCAGCTCAATCTGGGCCATATGTGAAAGTGCTACATGAGGCACAAGGAGGCTTTCAAGAGCTTGCCAACGGGTCATATTTCTCACTGAACAGAAATGACTACATCCACTTAGTTTCCTTTGCCAAATATCTAACTTTTAATACAAGTTACTGATTAAAAATTAGCCCGAATTGCATGAAGCCAATATGCTTCTAGGGTTTTTTTTATGCATAATTATAGCTAAATATAGCAATAAACATGAAAATGACCTGCTTCCTCAAGACTAAAAACACTCTAGTAAATAACTGTGTTTGGTTTACCACAGTTGGGTTCATCAATGCTTTTAATTTAGATTAAGAGAAATGAGTGGCGAACATGATTGACTGTCTTCCTGAGGAATGTATAGTAATATGATGAAGCTGTGGTAAATAGAACTAATTAATTCTAATTAAGTGGTTAAGATAGATGAAATTTTGATTATATAAATGACTTGCTATCACTCATGTCAAGGCAGACAAAAAGCAGGTCTCGTAATTGGCCGCACTGGCAAACACACACTAAAACGAATCCTGAAACCAAATCACATGTAAACCTGAGCATGATGTGCACCTTAATGTTCTATTACTGCTCCAAGGTGTTTGAAATTTAGTGGTAATTCATAGAAGTGGATGGTAGTACAGGCAAGGCAGTATGTGACTCATCCTCCGATTTTCCCCAAGGAGCAAAAATGTAATCTAACTGAGCCTTGGGCTCGCAATTCCCCTCTACTCGAGTAGGCTGGATTCATTAAAACGCTGGCTGCTGGCCAACTCTTTTAATATGGGGAGAGGGTTTTTATTGCATGTCAGTAGAAAGTAAATCAAAATGTGTGAATAATATATTTCTAAGAAAACCATTGGCAAGCAACAGAGGTGAAAAGGGAGGAAGGAGAAATTTGTGAATTATAGTTGTCTCCATCCATGCATTACGCCTGCCTTGCCAGATGTTCCGATTACAATATACAAAGTACTCAAAAGGACATTTTTTAAAAAAATATGGAATAGGAATATCACACTCCTCAACCCACCACAATACTGTTAAACATATTTCTAATTCTTCATATATTCATGTCTAATTAAAAAATAAATAAATAAAATAAAAAGCAAACTTAAGATTTCCTGACCTGCAATGGCTGTGTTGCCACAATGGTACATCTGCTTCATCCTTTCTTCTGTTTCGTTCTGGAAAGGTGCCATGCCCCCCTCACTGTATGTTGCAAAGTCTTCCAAACTATGCCTCCTGCTCCGGATGTGAGAACCCTCATCTTGTAAGTGCTGGCCCTTGAATGGGTCCAGTGGCTGGTCCTGGTTGGCTCGCAGCCGTTCATGTGGTTGCTTAGTGCACATGTTCAGGAAGTTGTTCAGTGGCTCTTCTCGAGGATGTTTACAGTTCTGAGAGTCAGATAAAGACAACGATGAGAGTGTGTCTACTTCAAAGTAGTTCCTGGCTGTCTTGGATGAACTCTCCATACTTTGCTGGCTCCTCTGCTTTTCCTTTATCTTAGAAAGAGGCAGGGCTCCACTAAAGAGTCCACCAAGGTTCTCTCTCTGTGGGACTGAGTGCTGGTCCTCCTTATGTTTGTGCTTATGCTTGTGTTTGCGTTTGTGGAGACAGACACTCGCCAAACAGCTGCTTGACGGATGATGAGCGTCACCCATCCTGGGAGATGACATCTCATTGGGCATGTTCTTCATCCTATGTCTGCTGCCAGCAGAGAGGCTAGACAACCCACTGGAGTGGAACTTTGGTGGAGGAACAGGAGGCCGCATGAGATGAGTGCCTGAAGATCCAAGTGCATGGGACAGATACAAAGGAGGAGGATACTGCCCATAATACCCCATGTTCATCATACTTGTGGCAAGAGGCATGGCTGTGTAAGGCATTGCGTAGGGTGCATAGTAATTGCCACTGGCTGCTGAGTAGCCAAATCCTTGAATGAAAGGCATCTTTGTTATAGGTTCAGCTGATTTGGCTGGCCTGCCACGTCTTCTCTTTGACTTTTCAGAACTCCTGCAAAGATAGTGCACAGGATCATAGGGGTAGTAGGGCATAGGGTAGTAGTGGTCAAAGTTCAGGCGGAAAATGCTGGGGAAAGAGTTCTCGTGGTAAAACTTGTAGCTGCGGTGGGAAATTCGGAAGACCTGGAACTTGCTAATGAGTTCCTCAAGGTCAGCCAGAAACTGAAGATCGTCCCTACTTGTTAGACCTTTCCGCTTCCGTCGATGTTTCTGTTTCTTGAGGCTTTCTTGAGCAAGGAAACTTTCCATAGCCACTGATGTTGTATGCTTCTGATAGTGCCCTCTGTTTGTTTTATTTGTAGCTTCCAGCACAGCAGCCTCTGCTGCTTCAAAACCACAAAGATCAAAGGAGTATCTCCTGCGAGATGCTGGACCTTTCTCAGTCTGATCTGATGTGCTGTTATTGTCTGTACCGATGCCACTATCGCTTGGGATTGTCTCTTCACTATGGGACTCGCTAACTGGAGACAGGGTGACCTCTTTGATGGATGCCACTTCAGACAGATGAGATGGTGAGTTGGCCATAAGTCTTGGAGGAGAGAGTTTCCAGCTACTACTGAGCAAGCCCTTCTGAGTTTTTGTGGGCAAAGCACTGATAGGCTGTAGATTTGGCATGGTCTTCAGGTCATGCTGGCTGGTTTCTGTGGTGGCATGGTGTGCTAGTCCACCTGCTAAGGACTGAGCTGAGAGAGACTGCATGACCCTGGGAGAAGGCATTCTGGTTGTTGATGATGAATTAGAAGGCACTAGAAGGTTCTCAAACTGACTTGAAACAGGCAACAAGTGCTCATCATTGGCTTTGTGCTCATCTTGCTGAGTCTGAAGCTCAGCTTTGGGCTTCCTCCCTCGTTTTTTGCCTATGTAAATAGTTCCACGTTTGCTAACGTTGATTTGCTTGCCTAAACGGGCCTCAATTGTCGATGCCACAGTTGACACGGCACTGGAAACCGGAACACTGGATTTTAAAGCCAGGTTACCAGTGTTAGAAGAGGACAGAAGCTCATTCAAAATGTTCTGCATTTTAACCAGTTTCACTTTCTTAGTCATTTTCTTTTTAAGGACACCAACCTGGCCTGTTCTCTTACATTTCATCTCTGGTAAAGTTGGAGAATTATTTAAGGCCTGCTGCATTATTTTTGACAAATTATGTTTCTTCCGCCTCCTCTTTGAAGTGCTAGGTGAATCTTGGTTGATAGGACTTACAGGACTGGTTGATGTTCCTTCATGAATCGTCTCCACGGTAAGTAGTGGCTGTTTTTTAGGCCTACCGCGTTTTTTCTTTATGGGGGTGATGACTGTCAGACTGTTTGTGTTGGTGTATAGCGGGCTGGATGGCGTTATGGGGAAAGCAGAGGGTGGCTCTTCAATGAGCAACGCTGGATTAAGGTCTTTGTGGGGAACAGAGCTCTTAGATTTCAAATAAACCCATCTGTCCTTGAACTTTGATTGCCTCCCATCTGCTTGCTTCTCTGGATCAATCAATGATTGTGGTCTTCCAACTGGGTTCTTCTTGTGCCTATTCTCAGAAATTTCCACAGTTGGCCCTGCTGCTGCACTCTCTTCCCCCAGCTTCTGTGAATCTAAACCAAATTGCTTTCCTGTGCTCAATTCCAATTTGTTTGCTACTTTAGGTTTTGTAGCACCTTGATCAGCCTTTTCTTTCATTTCTACTGTCTGTGTTGTTTGTATTTCTTCCAAAAAGTTATCTTCAGTCAATCTTCTGCTTTTCTTTTTTCTGCTTTTAGGTTCATCTGCGTGATGTGGAACACAGTTCGGTAATGTTTTGAAATCATCCTCTAACCTCTTCATTGATTTTTCTACATCTTCCCTCTGAGTCTCAGTTTTTTCAGAGTTAAACAGTTTATTCTTTGTGTTGTCTTGAACTGTTTTCTCACTCTCTTTGTCGGGCTTTTTTGCCCAGGGCAGGTCTCCATTATGGGTGGTCAGAGCCCTTCTGCCATACTTCCTTTTGATGTTCCCAAAGACTTGCTCAGTGACCTCCTGCAAACCTCTTTCTTTGCTTAGAGAAGAGTGTATCAACATATTTGATTCTGCTAGTGTTATATCAGCTGGAGAAGTAGCCTGTGAGTCAGAACCTGGACAAGTCATTTCCGAGGCAAACAGACTTCCAGATGAACCTTCTGTGACCTTTTTAACTTGTGCCTTTGAGAAGGGGGTGTTGACCTCTGACAGAAGGCTCTTGTTATTGAATGTTGATTCTTGTTTTGATTCCAGATCTCTCGCTTGGTCCCCTTGGGATGTTGCCTCTCTTAATGTTGGCTTTGTCCAATCCAGTTGTTGAATGTCAGATTTGGGCTCATATTTTGGTCTCAGGTTCTCCCCAAGGACATCCATCATGTTGTTGTCATTCTGAGCCACAACTCTGAAAGGCCTCTCGTAGGTCTAAAAAAAAACAAAAAACAGGGAGAATTATGAATACATTTTACATACATTTTCAAGTTTAGTTCTAATGACAGACAACTCATCATTTAAATTTATATCTCATAGAATGGAAATTTATTTGTATACTATATTGTCAAAAGATGTAATAGTGAAAGAAATACTTAAGTCATGGATAGCAAAACTAAATGTTTATTAGTGTAATTATACTGAATATATATTCAGATTTAACTTCCAAAATCAACACCATAACAACTAGTGCACTATTGCCCCATTCCTCTGTTACTGGGACACACCTAGTGAGAAGCATATACATATTTTGCACTATTGTGCAAGCCTGTGAGAGCTTGTGGTTTGGACTGGTAGAAATAAGGCATTGCAAGATCAGCATCTTGATACAACGATATGTTCTGTAAAGCCATCCTGTTTTCAAAGCCAACAGCTACAAGCGGTAAAGAAGTTTAACCGCAACTTTGTTTTTCAGCAGGTCAGCTTCCATTTTACTGCAGCTGACATCTAGCAGTCTGTATTGTGGTTACAGATTAGCTTACATCTGGAGTCACATGGGTTTCATAGTCTTACAGTATCCCTTGAAAACATGCTCAAACAAACTCAACATTTAAGGTGAGGCTTTTTTGTTAATGCGGTTCATTCTCCAGGTACAAAAATGATGGTGCTTGAAAAACAAACAAGCAGGCAAAAGTGTCTCACTTTCTCCAGCTACAAACAGCTCCACAAAGAGTCTTTTGTGAAGTGATCATGGGTTAAAATCTTTGGCACAGTCACTGGTGGCACGACTCAGATTACAACACAAGAGTATCATTTAGTATCCTGGAGTCTTGTGTGTTTAAGTCCTTGCACTGTAAAAAATTACTGATAAGCCTAAAGCCTGATGCCTGCAGGAGTGAAATCATGTTTATGTAAGCAGTCTTGAGAGTTTTACAGCCAGGAGAGATGAAAGCATTACATCTTAAAATACTCCATAAATATTCATCCACTTGAACTTGGAACAGAAATTGAGATTTAAATATCATGTGTTACACAAACCAGGCTTGGCAGACCCCCCATCAATGCTCATCATCCTGAGAACCCCACCCCCCAGAGTGAAGCATGGTGGTGGTAGCATCATAATGAATACTGCCTAGCCCTTGCTTTGCTGATTAATTCCCTCCTCAAAATGTCACTGACTTTTGGTGGATGGCCTCCTACAGGCTTCAGATTGTGCAAAATTTTCTATAACAAAAGAATGTTTGATTGTTTTCCAGGACTGTGTCCCAGACTTTAGTCTTTAGTTTCTCAGTCTTAGTTTTCAAGATGCTGTTTGTTTAGGCCTGATCTCTAGCAAAGCGGCCTTACATGAACTTTAATTTCACAGCTTTTATGTGTGACACCTCACTAATTATGTGACTTCTGATTTCAGACCACAACCTTTACAAACAAGCAAACACAAAAACCGCCCCCCTTTGCACCCCACCCTACACAATTCAAAGTGATGAACTGCATAATGATCCATTTTAGTTCCAGATTGCAACACTACCAAAGGTGGAAGATCGTTGTAAATGTAATCCTCAGAGATAGTATCTTCAAAACAAGACTTTGCACTTTTAAGACTTTTTGACAAGGCAGCCAACTACAGGCAACTTGGCAGCCCATCTGTAAAACCTACAAAAAACTATTTCTCAAGCAATAAACCTCTTGCACTATCTGTAGCTACTTTCTTTACCATTCCTCACATTTGCAATCAGCACACAGCAACTCCTCGTCCTCCCCCTCATCAAAAGAATACAGGCAGGACCTTTATCTACCTTATGCAGCTGTTGCAATCATGCTCAGTTATTATAAACTCAGCATGCTATGGGAAAGAGTCCAAAAATGGCTTGTGTGTGTGTGTGCATTTCAGGAGTCATCGTTCAGTCTAATCTTCTCCAATATCATTCAATCAGTAGCTTTTAATTAAAGCGGAGCATGCATTAATGGTGCTTCACCCCTCTGCCAGCCATGTCCTTTTTATTTTCCCCATCTGTGAGAAACTGCATCAACTTTCAGATTCTTAATCCTGTAATCCTGGGAGGAATTTGTGATCTCCCAGGCTCACAGGATACAGTCTCGGACTGCAGCATGCCAAGTCTCTTGGCTGCCCTTTAATTTGCCTAAATGGCATTATATTCCTCCCACCCGACGTTTCCACAGCAATATCAGTAGGATTGCATAATGTCTACATTGAAGATGTCAGGCCTATTATTCATACTCCATTAAAACCACATCAATGTGAAGAGAGTGACATGAGATGAAGAACAACAGATTTCTTAAAGCCCATCCCAGTCATTCTTATTATCTGATGATGATTTCCCTTTCCTCTTACTGACAATATCCTTTTCATTCATAATCTGACACTGCTATGACAGAGTCCCTAGCAAAAAGGAAGCATGTCAGATGGGAAATAAATAATACAATGAGAGAACATGTCTCTCACAGACTAGTAGACTGGAAAATTAGAAATACAAAACCATTTTTTCCCCGAAAAACAATTTCAGACATATTTTCCATTGTCTTCTGAGATGCTGCATCAGGTTTTGGACTGTGATGAGCTTGCGCATTCACACATGTTGTGTCAGAGATGGTGACACCCAGAGTCTCCCCAGCAATAAAGTATAGTCATAAATGACTTATCTGTTCTCTAAAGAGAAAACGCTCTCTAAAGAGAGGACCTCCTATCTGTGGCAGACAGAAAGGCAGTTCTGGCAGGGCCACTGTGCGGTTTGGCTCAATGTGCTCCAAAATCGTAGCGGCCCCCTGCTTCTCTCTAAGCCCATCTCTGGGAGATGAGTCAGACGCAGAGCACATAAACAGACAGAGAAAAGGCGTCTGAGATTACAGTCACTCTCAATGTAATAAGCTGAATTTGGCATGCTGTTGCTGCTTTCCTTACCCCCCTCCCGCAAACCTTCATTTCTTGTCAGTTTTGTTGTTCACTTTATTCCCCCCCTCCTTCCCCTGTCCAGCCAAAGAAGCTGGCCAAAGCCTCATTGGCCTCTTGTGTGTTTGGTTACCAAGGGATACCATGAGTCACAGCCACCCAAAATAGCCAGAAACGTACTAAGCCAATCATGACAGCCCACCCCAACTGATAGTCATGCCAAAATTGCTCTGCCTCGGCTTAAATCCTATCCATGAGAAGCAATGTCTTTTTGCATTTCAGACCGACAGTCGAGCAGTCAACAAGTCTGCTTTCATAACACAACATCCCCAGCCAAGTTCTGACCTTTTCCAAATACACAAGGAGACAAAACAGAGAATGGCAAAAAAAAACAGAGATGTTCATGATAAAGCAGACACTGGATTGTGAGGGTTCATTTGACATTTGGCATTCAGGTGGTGTTTAGTATCCCCCCCCCCCAAATACACATGAAGTCAATATGGAATACAGAAAGCCTGTTTTCAAATCATCTACTAGGAGATTCTCCCATGGCAGCATTTAAACAAAACATTTTTTATTATTATTAATTACAGAGCTTTTGTTTTTAATTCGGCGTAACACCGGTGCCAAATCAAATATGCGGACCAGATGATCCGCTGTGGTGACCATGAACAGAGAGCAGCCGAAAGAACAACAGAGCTTTTTGGTTTTGGTAAATGGAAGTGATCCATGTCAGAAAAATCATCACCAGAAAGTTTCAAGTAAGGTACATTTAACATGGCAAACAGCTATTCAATGTGCTGAGTGCAAAATGTTTAGTCATCCTTCTTCCGTCATCAGTAAGAGGTTTATTTGTGATAAGTGTAGATTAGGTAGCTCTCTGATGGAGAAGTCCGCAGCAAGCTTGGTGATTATGTAGCGACTCTGCATGGCCTTTCGGTTACATCATGGGCATTACGTTACTTCTGGTTATTGACTCCAGGCTGTCATTTGAAGCTCATACACATAAGCTAACTAGTATATTCTTCAGTTATCTCAGAAATATTGGTAAAATAAGAAATATAAAGTCACTACAAGATGCAGAAAAAACTAGTTCATGCTTTTGTTACTTCTAGGTTGGACTTTTGTTATGTCTAGATGTCCTAGTAGTTGTATGAACAAGCTCCAGTTAGTTCAGAATGCAGCAGCATCAGTCCTTAGTAGAAAAGAAGATTTGACCATATCTCCCATATCTTTACACTAATCTGGCTCCCAGTGAAATACCACAAAGATTATAAATTACTTATATTATAAGTTACTTATAAACTTTTATGGATTGCCACACCAGTTTTAATCAAAATGTCCAGGCTTTTTGTTGGTACCTAGAATAATAAAGACTACAGAAGTGGCTTTATTTACAAAGCCTTTAAGCCTACACAGATAAACTATGTGTTTAGTCAAGAGGTAAGGGCAAAGATCTGAGGGTTCAGGGGCATTGAGTGCTTTGGTAAACTGGGATGTCGGGATGCAGTCACCATTCCATTCTTGCCCACTTACTCAGATTTGTTGATGATGGAATGGCTGGCTCCTTTACGTCCCAGGATGCCCTCATGCCTGTGTTAACGTCTGCCTGTTATGCTGTCATAGCTAGTCTTGCTGGAGTGACAGCTTACACTCTGTGCACAATGTACATCCTCTTAAAGCACTACAGGATAAGAGCTTGCATAGTACCATGTCAGCTCTCTCTCTCTCTCTCTCGCTACATATTTCACTCCTGCTGCCTGATGAAATGCTTACCTTCCAGCACTGCCTGGTCCATCATGATACTCTACTTCTGCTTAGAGTCTGCTTGGAGCCTCCTTAACCTGAGAATCACTTGCTGCTGCCAAGGATAAATCTATATGTATATCTATATCTGGATAACTGGATAAGCGCTATATACATATATATATATAAATAAATTGAACTGAATTAACAGTGATGAAAGTGCTAAAGTACTGATCAAAGTACCCAGAATGGCATCATGTGCCTACGGTATCCATAGGACCAAAACTAAGCTCCAATATCGAGGGCTTTGTCTTAGCATAGCCTGAAGAAGCAGAGCTAATTGCTCAAGTTACAGCATTTGTAAGGCAGTGTCTGGTAACATTTCGAGCGCGTGCTCTGCTGAAAGCCAGTGCTGACTTGTTTGATAGCCCTTACACTTCAGCAGCCCTGTCGCCTTCAGTAACACACACCTGGATAGGATGTCACTCACCTGATCTGCAAATGCTATCTCCAATTACCCGAGGCATTTGTTTGAAACCATTTCAAGCCTCTGGACAAAATGCCAACCAGTTTCAACAGTGAGGATCAATGTGGCAAAGAGCCAATTGCAATCTCTAGAGACACAGATCCAAGCTGCATCTGCTGCATTATTAGTCATTTCATTATAACTTTAAATTCATTAAAAATAAGATCATTTGCTTCATATGGTACAGTGAAGCCCATATGCTGCTTTCTAGGTGTATGCTAGACAAAGAACAACAATTTAGACATCTTTAGTAAAGTTCTGTAACTAACAACATCCATCTTCTGAGACTTTTACCACATATATAAAATAAGCCTTTCTTTTCACAGCCACCACCTAGTGACAGTTACATTAGATTTCAGTGTTTGCCACATTACCTCTTCCACATGGATCTCCGAATGTATCTGATTAACTTCAAGTAACTGCAGTAAACTTCAAAGCTTTCCAGAACTTTGTATTTAAGTTGACCTGACAGCCGAGACACATGCAAACAGTTACACCTTTGTTAAGGCGTGACAGAAATCATATTATGGCTATTAGTTATTAATGCACTGTCCTCTAGTTATCTGTAGTACTTCGTTGTTGGTTTTTTATAATCCTTTTCCCTAAACTGCAGAAATGTATTTCTATCTCATTTAATTCGATTCAATTTGATTTGTAAACAGCTTTTAACAATGGCCACAAAGCGGCTTTACAGAAACCCTAGAACATTTAGACATCTAATGAGACAATGAAAAGATTATATCTCCCTGATATGAAATGAACAAACGTAAGAGGGACAATAGTCAAAAGGAAACCAATTATAACTCACCACTCATACAACTATATACTCTAAAGGACAAACTATACTAAGTATGCTGTGTTGAAAGGATTTTCAGTATGAGTATGAGTCCTGGGATGAGCACAGGAAAGTCGTTATGATTACAGCATCAGTTCTTAAGAACATATCTACAAAAACAAGGGTGTGACTTGGGGGCCGCTATCAGGTAGCGGAAATCTGTAGGGTATTCGTATCATGTGGGTGTACTTATGTACATAAAAAAACACTAAAATGATGTAGTTGTATTCCATCACCGTCAACAGGTTCATTCCAAGGCTTCAAATTGTGCTCAGATCCTCATTGTGCTTGTATCATAGCCGTCCTAGAGAGCACAATGAAGCCTGATTAAAGCTTCCATCTAAACAGGGTTCAGAATCTGCTTGACTGTTATAAAGTGACTTCGAAGAAAGGGAAGCATGGCAGTCCTGCCCTCTGGGTGGAAAAAAAAAAAGCATTCATCTTTCTCTTGCTGATAAAAGTGACAATAGCCTAGTGATCATCTCTTATACGTACAGAAAAAGTGTCTATGACCAAAAATATGTAGTGGCTTCATGCATCTCAGAAAAAGTCTGCACTTGGCGACATCCAGTAGGAAAGACTGGAAATTAGTGGCTGGGAATTGATTATGACTAAACTGGTGGGAAATTAGGTTACAAATCCCATTCTCTTAGTTACAAATGTGTTTGGCTGATTTGAAAAGGAGGCGGTGAATCAAATGCAAATGAACTCTCATGGTTCACCACCTAAAGCTCTGCTCTGCAATTCATTAGCTCCTTATACTATTAGCCTCTGTAATTGCCACGATTGGCTTTAAAGTTCCACTCACGCTGGGTGTTTGTTGCCATCGGGACTAATTAATAACGAGCTGCCCTACCAGGCCCCACAAACTCATCCATATTATCTGAACTGAATGATTAACAGACTGTAGGGCTTGCATTAAATTACTCCAGGCGAGAGCTCACAACTGAGCCACCGGATTTGAAAAGACAATCCGAAACTGACTGTAGATTTTGTTCCTGATGCATCATCCTTCAGCAGATCACGCAGCTTGCTCCAGTAAGATGTCTCCTTACATGACGGCTCATTCAAGTTACAATATGTGCAACTTCTCCCAAATGGAGGCACATCTGGCTGATGACTGTTGGAAGGCAGAAAATAAAGAGGCAGCTTGTACTTTCAAGCCCATTAAAAACGTCTGAGCCGAGAGCTAAGGAAATGTAAAGCCGTTGCTCTGACAATGTGTCTGGCACAAACAAAATGGAGCGGCCAAATTGTACGAGGGAGGCTGCGTGAATGCGTGCACGAATAATAAAACATTTGTGGCACTTGGGCGACTGAATGGAGCATGAAAGGAAATAGCAGCAGTCTGATGCCAGGCTGACATGTGGCAGAGAGGCAGAGACAAAAGAAAATGCCATGTTTCTAGACTGGCCTCTGTTTTTAACGGTTCCTTTTTCAGGAACTTAAGCATGAATTAGTTTAATCCAAACCTCAATAACTCAAAAAAAAAAACAAGTCTATAAATAACGTGAACCTGATGGTAGAAAGTCCTGGATAAAAAATTGTAGAGCTTGAAATAATCATTTTTATGAAATAAATATGGTCTGTGAGGCTATTAGATTTATTTTACAGTTAAAACGATCTCTAGATACAGAAGGTTTGACTTTCAGCTGTCATTTAAGATTTTACTTGTATCACTGCATGAAATGTTTAATCCACTGTGTGGAAACCTGTCTTCTCTATATCCGATTATTTAGGATAAAAGACCTTTCTAACAATTGACCTGTGATTACAGAAAGTTACTGTATTCTGCTTGTCATCAATTAGCGTGATCTGGGCTTAAGCAGAAAATGGGCATGCATAAACAGCACCATTTTGCGGTTCAAGCCTGAGATAATGAGGAGATTTTTCGGTCCACTTGCATTGCCATTGATATGTATGTTGACGCTGCGTCAGCACATTGTATTGATGCTTTTCCGTGTGCTCTGTAGCACTGGACACAATCTCAGGTTTTTAATCAAATATTTCTGACACTGCTGGAAATTTTTTTTGTCAGCCGCTCGTGACAGCACTACGTCGGCTACTGATGACAACCCCACATTATGCTTTCTAATGCCATGGATCTCAGCAAGATCTGGCCAAAAAGCATACAATTCGATGCAATTTTATTTGTATAGTGCTTTTAAAAATGGATCTTGTCATAAGGCAGGAATATAAAAAGTTAAAAATTTTTATTTGAATTTATCCCTAATGATCAAGCCAGAGGAAAAACTCCCTGAGATGATATAAGGAAGAAACCTTGATAGGACTCAAAAGGGAACCCATCCCCATCTGGTGTAAATGTAAGCGTAAAGCTGGCTTTAGATAAACTCCAAATCAACAAAGGAAGGTAGTCTTTTCATTTTAGTCACTCTAATCTGGATTAGTCAGATTAGGTAGTATTATACCTGAAGTTTAGCAGACACTATCACAGATCATCAGCAGCTCGCTGTCTCTTTTCTGAAGTTAAACCGGCAGGCTGAGGTTCTCTCGGTGCTACACGTCCTGCTGTGAAGTTAACTGTTCAAATCAGACATTAAGCAGCATGTTTGCTTTCTAAACTCCCAGGCGTGCCGACTCGCCGAAGCCCTGAACTGGATCAACAGGATCAACTGGGCATCCATAAATACTTTGTTTCCAAACAAAAAATAAGAGCCCGAAACAAAAATAGTGCAATTTCTAGCAGAAGAGTGAATGTGCTAAAACAGGTTAAGGGATACGTTAACACGAAGTGACAGGCTAAAAATTGCTTTGAGAAAGCAATGTCAACATGTTAACTGCAAAAGCATGTCTCTTCCCCTGCACTAATCTCAGCAGTCAGCAGGGGTCATTAGCCTCAGTCAAACGTTTAAGTGATGAAAACCTCTTCAGATTGCAGATCCAATTACTACATTTATCTTCCTGCTTTCAAATAATGTCATCAGTTATTTGAAATGTGAGACATAAAAGGAAATGCAAAGTACGTGTCATGTATCAGTGTTGACAGATTATGTAACCGCGCTGCAAAGTGCATACAGAAATTCGCTCGACGTATCAGCTGTCTACGGTTTTTCGAGGTAGGGTGTTGAATTAATCATCGAATTAAACATACTCATGAGTTGCATGAGATTCTAATTTCTTCCGCTTCCTATACCTAAATAACTGCTGTACCAAGAAAAAGAGGAAGATGAAGATGAGTGATATTTCAAGAAGTGTTAGGTGCGCTTAGTCAAACATTCCGCTCTGACCTTCAAAGCAGATTCAGGATGACCTTTTGCCTCTACGTCATGTGTGCTGGTGCTTTCACATGATGTCACGGCTGTCTGACACATAGCCCCTGACCTTTCACATACCAAAGAATGTCTTAAGTCAACTGATCGGTTACAGCTCCAGACAGTTTGCAATTGATCAATTTCTCAGAGCCCCTGTGCCTCAGAAAATGGAGCATTCCCTCATTTGGCATTTGCAGTGCTTGTGGAATGTACCACTGAGGTGTGTGTGTGGGGGGGTGGGAGTAGGAGTGGAGGGATGGTGATAGGTGGTGGGTGCAGGGCTGCTAAAAAAACCTTGTTCCTCCCTCCTACACAGCCAGCAGGCATGTTTGTAACTGGAAGTTGCTCTTCCTGTCTGATCTGAGGCTGATTTTGCTGTAATTCTTCTGAATTTCAGTTAGGGGTTTGATCATTACTAGTCGGATTAGCATGCTGACAGGATCTAGAGATGGGAGAGGCTAAACAAGGACATGGGAGAGGCTTACAATCTCTCTCCTGGATGAAGGTTTTTCAAACATGTTTGATTTTCAAGTTTCAACAAGCAAAGATCACACACAAGATTATCTTCATGGGATACAACACTGCCTCTGCAAAGATCTCTAAAAAAAAAATAAAAATAAAATGGTGGGTAGCATCCCTGTCTCATAGCTAAAGAGTCTTAGGTTGATCCTGAGCTTGCGTTATCATCTGTTTGGACTTTTGCATGTTCTCCATGTGTCTAGCTTGGATTCCTCCAGGTTCTCCCCACCTCCTGAAACATGCTGGTAGGTGGACTGGCTATGCTAAATTGCCCTAGGTGTTAATGAGTGTGAATGTGTATCTGTGTGTATGTGTGTGTGTGTGTGTGTTTGTGTGCACGATGTCCTGTGGTGGACTGGCGACACACCCAGTGTGTTTTCCCACCTCAGAGCTAGTGTTCAAGGGGTAACTGGAGACGAAAACATGAATAAGCAAACAAACAAACAAAACAAACAAACAAACAAACAAATGACTAAATGAATGAATGAATGGTTGACTTGTACTTTAGGAAGAAAAACTTTGATGAACAGAAAAGCAGTGGAAGACTTATACAGACGACAGTCATTGCACTACAATAACATTTGTCTACAAAATAGTCAGATCCAACAAAAACCCCCATCACATTATGGCAGTAATGCGATGACAGTCACTGATCCGATTAAGGAAAACTTATTAGATTAGATTTAAATTTCTGACAAAAAATCATTCAACTCTTTTAATCAGAGGCCAAAAATAGATGTCATTTTTCTTCGGCTGTTTTGTTGTGCCCATGTTCAGCATTGATTGCCTTTGTCATGTCTCACACCACAGTGGAGGTTAATGATCCATATGAAAGTAGACACTCTGCCTTTAAGAATTTATAGTTTTTCTTAAGCAGTACTGTTTTAGCTCACCTGCTAAGGGCAATATATTCATAACAAAAAAGTTCATGGTTAGATTTTTTTGTTTTTTTTTTCAAAGTAAATGATGATATCAAACCCATTTCCACTCTGTGGGATGTCCCTAATGCTTGTTCATAAGCAGCTCAAATTTGAAGGTGTTATTTTCAATCACTAAAATTCTGTGTAAGTTTAGCCCCAACAGAGAGAAAAAACATTTCATACTGAAAGCAAACAGCGTCCTGACTCATTTTACATCAGACTTGCGGAAATAAAATCATTCGTTTGTTTATACCGATTGAAAATGTCCCATAAGTGTTGAGGGTTGAACTGAAATAAATATATTAAAAGTCACAAAGAAGAGACAGCTTAGGTCTGTGAAAACTAAACACGTGAGGAAATCTGCTAGCTTCTGAAAATCATCTAACAATCAGATTATTTGCATGGATGTAAATTCTCTCAATGAGCAGAAAGTCTAAACACTGTGTGTGTGTGTTCAGTGGACTGCTGAGATGGATGACAAGCTTGTGGAATGATGAATGAAGTTGTCTTTTCCCTCAACCGTTTTCTTTTTGTACTTCTGTCGCTTCCTAACTGTGCATAAAAAGCACATAAAGGGTGACAAGACGCTGTGTGCCCAGCTCTGTCTTTTCTTATTTTGACATGATAACAAGATTGCCGTGATTCTTTCGATATTTAATTCGGCTGCTTTTTTATGGCTTAAGACGCCATGGATGGGACTCATGTGTGTGACATCCTGTCTTAGCCTAATTAATCGTCTAGTGTTCGAAACCTTTAGACAGGCTAATAATTTGCACTTTTGTAGCCATACGCCAATAATGTAATATTTTTAGAGTTTAAAGGAGCAGTTGGTAAACTTTAAAGCTGCCTATGACGTGAACTGCAGTTCCAATAAATTAAATAAAAAAATCAGTATGTCTTTAAGAAAGACCCACATGTGTTAAAACAGCATCTGATCCTGACCGTGAGTGGTGATTTAGACTAGGCGTACGGCTAATTTCAGGGCCAGAAAATGTGAACAGAGGCCTGAAATGTATAATCTAGCTACATTCTTTGCATGCTAACATTGTGAATCACAGTTCTTTCAAACGATGTCATTATTTAAGGGTGAGGGAATACTACAGCTTTTAAGTAACAGTCTGACTTCAGTTCAGTATATTTATTTTGTAGAGTGTGTATGCTGTGTGCAACTTAAAGAAGCTATTCCTATTCCTAACGATGTTCAGTGTTAACACTGTGTCCAGGACAGTCCGTCTGGAGCAGCTGTGGTTCACCTCCCCCTCACCTGCACGAGCACAGCCGGCCAAACCCAACCCTATTAGAGAGAGGGGCAAGTGGCAAATTAACCACTGCAGCTTCCAGACAATAGACACAGAGGACTAGCCAGAGATATGAAGACTCCCCCACCCCAAAAAAATTAGGTATGGCTGCGGATGAAGGCTGATGTAATTTGAAACTCTAATTTGGAATAATGTGAATTTGGTGGAGGTTCAAATTGTTATAAATGAATCTTTAAAAAAATAGAAAAAAGCAGGACCAGCCTTCCAGCAGAATTATCTGTGCCAAAAATGCTAGTGGAGCAAAACCGTCCTATTTACAAATGAAATCTGAAACGACACACCACATTCCCCGGCTTTAGTTTTTGGCAAGCATCTTGTTTGGTTTAAGAGGCAGAACTCTGGATTTAATTGACTTTGTGGTTCCAAACTGGAAATCAGAGACATTTCTTTATTTTAAAAAAAAAAAAAAGATGAAAAACTGGAATCTGTTCCTTTAAAAGTACCACGTCTTCCTGCAGTCTTCCTTTTTTCCTTTACATATCTCTAGCTGTCTTACCTAAACACACACACACACACACACATACCACCCTTCAAATAGTTATCTGCAGCTTTTTATTTGGCAAGATGCCTGGTGGTTTGAGTGTTTCATTCTTCCCTGTGTATAGGTCTGGGCAGATGTCCAGGAAGGCCTCAGCACAAAGAAAAAGACTAGAGAGAGAGAGAGAGAGAGAGAGAGAGAGATTGTGAGAGAAAAAAAAGAGAGGAAGGGAGGGGCAGGGGGAGAGAAAGAAGCTTCTCAAAACTCCCCACTTTTCTTTCATAACCGTTCCCTCCAAAACCCAAAGTGATTGATATGATCCTCACACAGCTCCCTTGGCTTTGAGACAACATTCACCCTTACCCCCCACCCCCCACCCCTTTCTGCCCCAGCAAGTCCTGGGCCTGCCCTTGTGGCCCTGCCACCTCAAGCCTTGGCCTCTTTTCTTCACCCCCCCTTTCGCTTTTTTTTCCGGCAGTGAACCACCCTCCCCTGTGGGAACGCTGCTCTGTGCCCCTCCCCCCTCAGACCCCCTTGGCTTCCATTGAGCAGCGAGTTCCCCCTCTCTGATCAGGCCCAGCTTTGTGTGACCGGCTGACAGGTCCAGAGCAAACAAACAAAATGAATACTAACACGGCTTTGTGTGTGCTTCCCGACAAGCAGGCACTTAAGGGGGGAGGTGGTGTGTGTGTGTGCAGTATGGGTAGGGGTGGGGTGCAGGGTGGGACATAGAGGGTGGGATGGAACTCTAGTTTTAATTCCTGAGCCACTTGCTCCTTCACCCCCCCCCCCCCATTTCCCAATCCTCCCTGTGAGTCTCCCCTCCCAGAAGCTCCACAGAGTATAAAGAAGGCCATTGAGCTGACCAGCAAGCGGCAGCCTCTTAAGGTGTTCCTGGCCTGATGTGTGTCTGGGTGATGGCTCTGGGCCTGCAGTGGGCCTCTCAGAGCACGAGTGTGTTCAGCAGACCACACCTCTGCAGTCCCACAGGCCTCCATTCAACTCAGCTCCGGACCCACACTCCCATTCAACAGCTGCCTGCAGGAGGGAGATGGTACGTGGCTCAGGGGCTCGTGGCATCTTGACAAGTTTATTTTTTCGGAAACCTTCAGACTCTCCGCGACGGTTGCCTGAATCAGATTCAGGAGTACGTTTGGAGCATGTATCAAGAGGGCTGCTTCGTTCATGTGAGCTGAAAAATGATGTAAGCTCTATGAAGAACATGGCTGTGAATAACTATAATTACTTTTCAGTGGCAGCCCTCCAAATGGCAATTTACACCAAATGAGTGCAAATAGCCTCTATTCAAAACCTCCCACAGGATTGATAAATGCAGCACATACAATGAAAGTCTACATTTCTTTTGTATGTGTAATTACGTCCTTTTTTGGTTAATAACACATTTGGCTTGGTGATGCAGTGATTTCACCTTGGTCAATAACGGCTATGCAAGTAATTGACCGAGGCAGATGTTAGAACCGGAATCAAAGTGTTTTCACCAACAGTGACACAAAAAATACATTTATGCTTCCGAAGAAGAAATTTTTGAAGAATTTGAACAATATATACAATTGCGTGCTTACTACCAAGCACGCTGCCTCGACTTAAAATGGTTAAGGGTTTTTTTTTTTTTTTCCGCAAGCCACAATGTCCTCAGGGCCAAAATGTGAAAAGGCCAAGTATCCATTTTAGAAAAGGAAGTGATTCAAGGTCTGTAAGATCCTGGGTCACCACAATTTGTGGAAACGCTTCAGGCAGTGAAATGTCAAGATAATAAAAAGCACAACAAAGTATTAGTGGAATGCATGCATCACCACAAGCCAAACACCCCGTGTAATTAAAGCACCGTGATTACAGAAGTACTGCAGGAAGCAATTTACTGTCAGGGCTCTTTTCTCTCTCCTTCCCTCTTTAATTCATTTCAGGCCATTCTAATTTCAGCTGAAGAACTCGGAGAAGCCGAATTTTTATTTTATTTTATTTTTTTTTTGAAGGAAATAACCTCCTTCAGAGAAAGAGCAATCTATTTTGGTCATCCTGAAAAATGATCTTGTGAATCAGCATGATAACCTCTCCCTGAGGTTTCGGCTTTTATTAGGTCTCCGTGAACGGCAGCTACACAAATCTACTGTACCATTGACTGAGCACTTAATACCCAAAGTGATTCTTTTTACAGCAAATGCGCCCTGAGAGCACGGCTTATCGCACCTTATGCCTCATTAGCAAAATGAAATATTCTCCAGCGAGGATTATGTTCAGTCATGGCCCCAGATTGCTTACTGAATGACAACAACAGGTACGGTAATCCATATTCATAGCCTAAACTCAAGTTTCACTGATAACACCAGTAGAATACAGAGTCAGACAGATGATGTAATAAAATATGTCACTAGGGTGAGAGAACGTCTTGGCCCTTGACCACATTTCAAAGCACATCTCTGCTCTAATTATCGAAGATCTCACCACTGGCAGCTAGAGCTACAACTGTAATAGTTTAAACAGAGATCTGAGGCAGATTGCATCAGTTTTTCCTGTTTCTGGATCTCCGTTCAGAGACATTTCCCATTTAGTCTCCATGACAAACCCTGAGTGACACGCTAGCTATAACAACCTCCTTAACATTGTAGTAACAAAACACACAAATGCCACTTTTCCAGCTTCAACTGGAAGGATGAGATGACCCAGGACACAATAGCTTAAACTATTAAAAAGGAATGCTCAGCTCTGGTCCTTGAGTAACTGAACAATGGATTCTTTGTGAAGGGCAGCACTTGGCTCCCGGGCAGCTGTTTTTCCACTCGATATCGATCCAGCCTAAAAAAGAACGATGCGGGATGAACAAAAAATAAAAAATATCTACATTGGAATACAGAGTGATGGAGAAGCAACGGTTGATAGAAAAGACACACACACACACACACACAGGGTGCATATTTTGCCTGCACAAAGTGATCGCCACTGAACAAAATAAAATGGTTTCTCAAGTGTTCTGAGTGCAGGAGATATGAAAGAACCACAATCATGATTGAATCAACAACTGACTGCTCCAAAGAGATGCTCGGAGCACTAATGCGGGGGTGGATCGATGATCAACCTGCTTCGCCATAGCTTGAGTGCCTTCAAACGATGACTAAGAGGCCATTCTGCACGTCGCATCGCACAAACATTGTTTCCACAATCTGGATGAGGTGTCAGCTGATTCACAGAGATGACCTCACAATGTAGCTCTTGCCACACATCTCTCAAGTCATTTCAGTTTTATCAGCTGATTTGGCAACCTTTCAGATACACCAGCGGATTCACCGGCATATAACACATGAATAAATTTATGGTCTGTAGTCATCAAATCAGTTCATAGCTGAATTTCCTGGTGACCACCAAAATATTAGCGACAACACCACACAACAACAAACCCTATGCACACACCGGAAGCGAATGATGACCTCATGCTGTTTGAATCACTAACTTGGTCATTGGTTGCCAGTTTTCCAGCAGTGTCTGGCTAGTGTGATACAAATTACATAGCTAGCTACAGAACACAAAAACACCAATCTGACCACTAGATTTCTCTCTGCTAAAATTCAACACAACACAATGACATTTTATTTGCAGAGCAGTTGAACACCTGACATTTTCACAAAGCAGCTTCATAGAAATATATCAATTCAGGATATAAATTATATATATATATATATACTATATTGCCAAAAGTATTCGCTCACCCATCTAAATAATCAGAATCAGGTGTTCCAATCACTTCCATGGCCACAGGTGTATAAAATCAAGCACCTAGGCATGCAGACTGTTTTTACAAACATTTGTGAAAGAATGGGTCGCTCTCAGGAGCTCAGTGAATTCCAGCGTGGAACTGTGATAGGATGCCACCTGTGCAACAAATCCAGTCGTGAAATTTCCTCGCTCCTAAATATTCCACAGTCAACTGTCAGCTGTATTATAAGAACGTGGAAGTGTTTGGGAACGACAGCAACTCAGCCACGAAGTGGTAGGCCACGTAAACTGACGGAGCGGGGTCAGCGGATGCTGAGGCGCATAGTGCGAAGAGATCACCAACTTTCTGCAGAGTCAATCGCTACAGACCTCCAAACTTCATGTGGCCTTCAGATTAGCTCAAGAACAGTGCGCAGAGAGCTTCATGGAATGGGTTTCCATGGCCGAGCAGCTGCATCCAAGCCATACATCACCAAGTGCAATGCAAAGCGTCGGATGCAGTGGTGTAAAGCACGCCGCCACTGGACTCTAGAGCAGTGGAGACGCGTTCTCTGGAGTGACGAATCGCGCTTCTCCATCTGGCAATCTGATGGACGAGTCTGGGTTTGGCGGTTGCCAGGAGAACGGTACTTGTCTGACTGCATTGTGCCAAGTGTAAAGTTTGGTGGAGGGGGGATTATGGTGTGGGGTTGTTTTTCAGGAGCTGGGCTTGGCCCCTTAGTTCCAGTGAAAGGAACTCTGAATGCTTCAGCATACCAAGACATTTTGGACAATTCCATGCTCCCAACTTTGTGGGAACAGTTTGGAGCTGGCCCCTTCCTCTTCCAACATGACTGTGCACCAGTGCACAAAGCAAGGTCCATAAAGACATGGATGACAGAGTCTGGTGTGGATGAACTTGACTGGCCTGCACAGAGTCCTGACCTCAACCCGATAGAACACCTTTGGGATGAATTAGAGCGGAGACTGAGAGCCAGGCCTTCTCGTCCAACATCAGTAACATCGAATACTTTTGGCAATATAGTGTATATATATATATATATATATATATATATATATATATATATATATATATATATATATATTCCATTACATTTATACATTTAAAAATGATCATTTTCAGGGAAATGCTTGTGTATAAACTGAATCACTGTGGCACATCACTTTGTTCTTTGTGATGGCCACCAAACGTGTGGTTAAAACAGCGTGCGGTCAGAAGCTACAATTCAGAAGCTGCGACTAAGAAGGTTAATCTCAAAAAAACACATAGTGGGGTTCCTGGCCCCATTTACTACACCAAAGGTGGCAATATCACATGCAGTGAGGAAAAAAAAAAAAAAACAGAATTTTGCCACAAAATCCCTAGCACAGTCATGGTTAGTGGCCATGAAGGCTAGCTTTTCAGATCAAGAAACAGATAAGAAAACAGTGAAGCAACGATCTGGTTGGCATATTGTATAGAAACAATCCCATCAGTTTCCCTGTAGAAATCGAAAGCAATGTATTATTTCAGTTTTGCCTGCTAAAAGAAATGTTCACATCAAGCTTCATACCAAGCCCAAAAGAAATCTTTTTAAATATCTGGCCTTTGGTAACCCTCTCATAAAACAGTTCAGTCTAGCGTTAATGTTCACACAAGAAATTTCATCAATCATTGTATGTACTAAACTGTTCTTCAGTTCATCTACACACACAGTCCATGGCTATGCAGATCTCTTTTTTACATTTCAACACTTATTTCACATGTAAAGAGCGTGTCCATATTTCTTTCCTGGAATTTTGCATAGGGTATGAATATTTCTAAGTCATTTCGAGGAAAAAGTAAAGCAAATTACTCACTGGCTGCTGTTGAGATCGATGGGGTCACTTCCGAATTACAATAAAAAGTGACTCTCGCAGTGTAAACCTTACTAGTGTTATTCCTCTAAAATGGAAAGAATTACTGTTCGTGTTTCAGTGCAGTGAACTGTGAGGACTGACAGGTCAGAGGTTACCGAGATAAAGTCACTGCACAATGTAAGTAACCAAAACAATACACAAGTGTGCATCCCTTCCCCTTGCGGGAATTAGCAATTGTGCCAGGTGAATTTTAGGTGTATCTAATATCTCCATAGCAATGGGCCAAAAACTGTTACGCTTCATCCATCTCCTTGGCAACCTTCGCCATGCCTACTTTTGGTCGCCAATGGCTGCTCGGCCTCCGAAATCGAATTCCTGCTGCTTGTCCATATTGCATCACTGCCAGTTTACACTCAAGGGTCATGTTTTGTGCATGTTAGGATGCATCCTGCTAATCTCCTTTACTGTAAACTGGCAATTTATTTTACTGCAAGGTAAAGAATGACAACACAGTGAAGTACAATTACAAGATAATGTGAAACACAAGTGAAACAATGACATTACTGTGTAAACAATGAAATACAATACTCGAAATTCCTTTAATAGTTTTAACTGAAATCAGATGAACACGTTCAAGCACACGATTTCATGAGTAAACGCATAAATACTTTTATTCTACGCGTGTGGATTGATTTAAATAAGCCGCAATTCGTGGGGGGGGGTTTCCATATCTTTTGTGTACGTCTTTGTAGCTATGGGGTATGGTCAGTTACTATTAGGAGGAAACTGTACTTTCACCTCAGTACATGAGGTTTATGACCCCTGCCTCCCCCCCCCATGCTACATCATATACACACACTTTCGCTAATCTCATTCTACGAACACACACACACTCTTCTACGAACATCATCATACAGACACACACACTCCCTCCCCCACTCTGCTGAATTCAGTGTGTGGGTGAAAGGTCATGGTAAAGTAGCATTCCACAGAGTCTGTAGCTCCCAGTGCAGTGAAAAAGAGGCGGGAAAAACACTTCGTGTCCCTAATCCTATGGACTGGAGGATTTGCAAAGAACGGACCAAACCGTACTATTAAATAAACGGATAACCTTATTTCCATGGCTCCTATTACGTGTGTGGTCAAACTCCTTTGCGAGCCAGAGGATATTGCATTCAAAGACAAAACACACGTCTGCACGCTGCATTGCATCATAACATCGTAGTTCTGTGTTATACAATATCCTTCTTTGTCGGTTTGTGAATCAAAACATGCTGTGACTTCTTGAAAATCTTTGATCTAAATTCCCAGGCACGGTAGTAGTTTCTCATGAGCAGGGTACGGGCTGCTGAAGAAAGGAGCTCATTCATGGCTTTGGGCTGTTTGAGAGGGCCACTGCATTGGTTGGCGCTCACTGTCTTATCCTTACAATTGGACTGACACTGAATACTCTGGGAGGTCACTCTTGGTGTCAGTCCAACACAATGCCCAACACAAACACAATTCTGTTCATTTGTCCACCAAGCTCTTGCCTCCTCTTAGGGTTGGCGAGTAATTGATCATCTGTGGGGACAAATCCTGCATATAAAGTGGCTCAGCTCAACTAAAAGTATTCACTTACCGCAAATCAGGCCCATAGATATTCTCCTCCATTAGTGCTGGTGACACCATTTTAAGATAGTTAACATCCCCCATGGTAGAGAGGTACAAAAGGTCTTTAGCTCCTGGGACTTTTCATTGTATGCACCTACATTTGCCTACTGAAAAATCCAGGACTAATAGGCATCGGTAATTATTTTAATATGAACTGGCTGAACAGAACTGGGTGTACAGAAAGGATTTCAAATTGCTAAACTCTATTATTATCAGTTGGCATTTTTCCTATTTCAAGGTACCTGCCACTACCTTGGGTGACCTGTAGCTTTCATTTCGGTAACTGAACTCCCTGCATCCTGACTCTGGGAAGGCACTGTCCTTTGTGTCTGCTACAATTAATTACTTGCTGTTCAATCGCGGCTCGTTTGGGGAATGAGACAGAAATGAGCTCGGTGAAAAGGTATCTGGGTCTGCCGACATCTCGGCAGCAGCGGCAGGGAGCATCTCCAGGAGACAGCTGATGGGCCTGATCGCATTTCACTGACAAACTCAATTGCGCTTGAAGTGAGATCTAGTGAAAGTCAATATGCCACATGGTCCCCATGCCTGCTGGGTCCATCCGCAGTGACCAGATATCTGGCCTCACTGATGCCACTCATTTATTCATTATATTTCCAATGTGTCCCAACCACCAGGTTTTGGTTCCCAAGTGAAAAGTCAATTAGCTATTGCAAAACTATTAGAACTTGTACACAATGTGCTCCTGAATTACCAGCACTGCCTAAATGCTACAAGCAGGACACTGTATAAACCATAAGGTGATGGTTTTACAGATAATAAAAAAAAGCTTCTTAATATGCAGAGCCCAATAACAAAACAGTCCTCAACTGTTACTTATTCTTACTGACTTGACTACCTAGACATGAGGTTACGTATATTGCCAAATAAACCTAACCGCACCAAACTAAGCACATTCAAGGCTGTTTCAAATCAGTCCCCCCACCCAAATCTAAAAGACCTCACAGGAGAGACTGTGGTTAGCAGAGACCTCTGCCACCAGGCAGCGCCGCAGGCAGGAAGCACATTTACACAACATGCCAAGCTTTGTCACTTACAAAGGAAAACAATTAACAAGCCATAGTCCTGACATAAACCCACCTGACAAGCACTGGGAAGGAAGTTCCTTAGCATGCATGCCTCCCAGTTAAGCCACTCATTTCAAACTTTTTTGAATGAATAAAGAAAAGGAAATTACACAACCATAGATTTATCAAGACTTCACTCTGAAGAAACCAAGAAAAGAAAGTCCCTAGGAATTGAGTTGAAGTTAATAAACTGTACAAGAGCTTGCCAGCAATGGCATCAACTGAACATCTAGCAGTTGCAAACGAAGATCACATAATCCGGAGATTAAAACAGAACATTGATGCAAATCCTTATTTACAAGAAATTCCCTTTATAACTATAGTAGTTCAGCTAGCACATCAGTTAAAATATCAAAATTGTAGTTTTTCTTTCCCAAAAGAAGGCTTGCTTTGAGTGAAATGTTCATTCTGTACCTCTACAAGAGTTAATGGTATGTAGTCTATAAATGACAATTAAGTTGTCTTGCAAGTATTGTTGTTTTCAAGCATCTAGTTAATCACACTTCAACAAAACAAGGTTTATTAATTACAACTAATCAAACTGATGTGCCAATAAAATGTTTCCACAAGAACATTAAAAATGAATTGGTGCTAAAATGTAGTAACAGTGTATGTTGGTTTATATTGTACCGATGTTCTGTGGTATAGCAACTTGAGCATTTTTTTAAACGATACGGTATAATGATGTATGATTTGTATGTTGTTTAATGCAACAGAAGTTCAGATCCAAATGACAATCTGAAACAGAACCTATTCTGAAACCCAGCATGGTGTGCTCTGAGGGGAAAATGGTTTCAGGAACAGCTCTTCACACAAAGGAATCATCCTGAATTCTCAAAGCAGCTCATCCAATTTCTTTACCTGGATATATTATGGACAGCTCTCAAATCAGACAACCGTAGTAGCCGTAAGCTGGCTTTAAGCGGACCTTTTTTGAACAATTCAGGAGGGCTTTTTAGTGCCGCCATTTTCCAAACGTTGACTGCTGAGTGACCCGAACACCGCTCAGGCGAAAGTCCCTCAGAGCAAGGTCCAATTTGGAAAGCCTGGTAAGCCGGCCGACATCAGGAGATTACAGGATTTGAGACGGGATCAAGACCAATGAGGAGGGACTTAAGCCCTCTCTGACACGAAAGTGTGGGACGAGCTTTAGAGTACAGGGGCTTTGTGGGTTTGAAGTGCTCTCTTACAGCCAGTTCTCTACCTTCAGTTCAAAACGGATCAGCCAACAAGCTGTTCACACTCATGTCATAGCAATATCAAGCACAAGAGCAAAAAGAAGAATGGATGGATAAATGTTTAAAGAACGGATCGCTTAAGACAGATTATTTTTCTCATTATAAACAAGTGAACCTACTTTTAACCTGCCTTATCTGATAGAAGCATGATTTACTTCCTGGATGGTAATGATTTGAACATCATTTCTCATGCTGAAAAAGACAACAAGACGTGATGTGTTCTCAGTGAAAAAAACAAACCCTCTAAATCCACTCCTCCTGAAAACACCAATAACATCACATTCCACGATCCAGTGAACCTCCCACATTCCTCAGGCATCTCTTTGGTACCAGAACTGTAATTTGACATCTGTGCAGTATTAGCTGTAACTCTGGCCAAACAGGCTTTTTTGCTTGGTGGAGCACAGATAATAAACAACATAGGTCCACTGCAGACTCCTTCTGAGCTAATACTGCTTGAAGGGCACAAAAACGGTTCAATGGAAGTCATTGTGCAGTCTACAATACAGACAATATTGTGTGTGTCAGTCTGCTTCATAGAGACATCAGAAGATATTAAAGACATCAGACAAGTTATTTTTGAACAGGGTTGAGTGGACGTCAGGTAAGCCCACTAGCAGGGTTTCACTTAACAGAAACTTTAGGGAACTTCAGAATGATCAGCATCTCCCTTTACCTGTTAAAAAGTGTGAATATAATTTTATATAATACACACTACATAGAATGATTCCTATTTTCCACTTACATACTAGGCCACTATACGGCCAAACGATTATGCATACTTGACCATTACACCCTTATGTGGGCCTTCCCAAAACTTTTGACACAAAGATGAAAGCATATAACTGTACATAATATCTTGGTATGCTGTAGCATTACAATTTCCCTTCACTGGAACTAACAGCCCCAAACCAGTTCCGGCATGACAATGCACCTGTGCACAATGCCAGCTCCATGAAGACATGGTGCACTAATTTTGGAGAGGAAAACTGAAGTTTCCTGTGTAGAGCCCTGACCTCAGCCGTACTGAACCACTCTGGGATAAACTGGAACACCGACTGCACTAATGCTCCTGTGGGTGAACAAACACATATCCTCAGTCACAGTCCAAAATCTGGTGGAAAGGCTTCCTAGAAGAGTGGGGATTATTCTCTCCGCAAAGGGGGAATAAATCTGGAATGTCCACATACTTTTGGCCATGTAATGCATCAATCATAGAATAAACAGATCGATGACATGCTGAATAAAATTTTTCAATTTCAATTTTCAATTTTTAAAATCTTTTCCTCTGAGGTTTTCATTCTTTAAAATCTTTAATATATTTTTTTCCATTTAGTCTCAGTTGTAGTAAATATATTAAGCTTAGGTTAGGTGATTAATTTTTAATGCCATGTCAGCATCAGTGGCTATATTCATGGCAGAATTGCGGCGGTAAATAAATAAATAAATAAATAAATAAATAAATAAGTAGTTCAGTTCCAACTGTCATGTACATCTGTGGCCAAAGGTCTTATTATATTGTTATACTGTATTTAGAGCATATACAGATAGATATTTATACATAGAGAGACATTTACAACTATTGCCACGATATTTATTTTATTATTATTATAATGCTTTTTAGTCCACTTGCTTGCTTGTTTGGTTTATTCAGTTGGCTGCTTGTTAATTTTCTGTTTATTAATTGGCTATATCAAGCAAAGCACAACAATTTCACAAACATCATGTTTAATGTAGAGCTTTTTAGATGCTCAAGTAACTACAAAATTGCTCAGTAAAGCATAGTAAAGTACTCACTATTAGTAGAAAGCAGCATTGCAAAAACATTGCTAAAGACATCTCAGACATGTACATGTGACCATGAAGTGCACTAGTAATTGCTTTTCATTAAATGACATTCATCAATTTTTATAGTGAATATTGAAGTATATGCCAGTGGGGTTTCTATATAGTATATGATATTCATTGTGTGTGTGTGTGTGTGTCAGTGTGTCAGGCTAACCTTTACAAGACTCTGACACCATGTTAACATCAGTCCACCAAGCTCAGCATCTTAGCCAATGGTAATGAAGAGGCTTGATAGATATGGCTTTATTAGAGAGCAGTGGTAGTGTCTGCTCAAGTGGGAGGAACACATGGAATGGCAGGGTGCCTGGGCAGGCCGTGTGTGTGTGTGCGTGTGTGCGTGTGTGTGTATGTGTGCGCGTGTGTGTGTGTGCGTGTGTGTGTATGTGTGCGTGTGTGCGTGTGTGTGTGTGGAGGGGGTTTATGCTGGACAGACACAGGGGGACAGCTGGTCTTTCAGCGGTAGTAAATCATACAGACGTAGCCCTCACTACACCCCCATTTCTCTCAAATCCCTCTCTCTCACTCTCTCTTCCTAACCCCCATATCTCACAGAGGAAAAGGAAAAGAGAAAGCCTCCTTCCAGCTCAGTGGCCCAAAAAATAAAGCCAGGCTCTGCTAAAACCCAGGCAGGCAGGAAAACAAACAGGCACCTGCCTTTATCAGTGTCTGAAAAGTCACATTAAAATATGGCTAGGTAACTATCACATGACTATTTTAAACCACTAAAAAAACTTACATTTAATGTTTTATATAACATATAATATATATATATTATATGTTTTATATAACATTTATACATTTATATATATATATATATATATATATATATATATATATATATTAATGTCCCAAATCATCTCTATACCGTTCCCCTTATTATGAATCTCTACATAAATAGACAAACATCCTAATATCCTGATGGCTAGCTAGCTTTAGACTGTCCTGCAATATAAATTAGCTAGTTAAATAGCTACTAAATGCTCACATTTGTCATGGTTAGACAAGAGGGAAATTGAGTCTTAATTTAGCTCATCATATTCTCAGTGATTTGTTTCTATTACCAGTTTGCCAAATAACACAGCAATATCAGAAATGTTGTTTCTAATAGTCTAAGCTAGCTAACTTAGCATGCAGTTTAGCTCCATTTTAAAAGTTTAGTAGCTACTGACAAATTAGGTTTTAAATGGCAAATCGTCGAAAGACCCATATATAGAATATGAAGTCCCTTCAGAGGTACTTCAAATCTGTGCAGCATGGCTACATGCCTTTAATCTGTTCTAAACAGTTTTTCAAGAACTTATCTCCAGATTGTGCTACACTAGCCAGACATAAAATGAATCATGCTCTCCCCCTCTCTTGTAGGTAATTCCAAATCTACTGACTAAAAACCGTGGGAAGTAATAAATAAGCGTGGCAAGGCCGTGTTCAGATCATTCCACTGCCCTGCTCAGTAACTCTCCTCCACACAAAGGTCACTGTTTTGACCCCTCAACTGCCTACAATTTCCTCCCCAGTCACCAACGCCGCTCCCTCAAAGACAAATGGCTTGTTATAAATACCGCGAATCCAGGGCCTGTGGGAGTCCCATATCGACTCTGGCGAGCGTGGCTGCATTAATATTCCGTTGACTACAACAGACAAGCTCTTAATGATTACACTGCATTTATTATAGGACTCAGAGTGCTGCTTCAGGAGCAGGGGTTGTGCGACGGAGAGATAAGCACATGGCCACACGCCATCAGCTCACCAAAAAAAAAAAATAAACGGCCAGCCTACAAGGGCAGCAGGGCTAGGACTCACTTAAAAGGGGGCTTTCCTTATCGCACCTTGCACACGCTTAAATGGATTTCAAATTTGGCTCCCACTGATGGGGAGGTAGATGAACATGTAATGAGGAACCGAAAAAAAATGACAGCTCCTAAAGCTAGAAGCAAGAAGGTAATTGGGTAGAATACAATATGAATATGGGTGGTTAAAAAGGCTGTAATTATTGTTGACCCTGCATTACTGGTAGCTATGGCATGGGTAGAAGAAGTTATGATACACGCGTCAGGCAGATCAGCCCATGGCAGTAGATCACACAGATTTACACATTTCAGAGCCAAAGCCAGACTTTACATGGGCTGCTGTTTATATGCAAAGATTTTCACCAATATAAATTAAGTCATTTTAAATAGAAATTATGCATCCATGTATGCGTGGTATACTGCATCAATCCAAATTCAAACTAACAGACTTACACAAGAGGATTTAGTGTCAATGTTAACAACTACAAGGGAGTGAGTCTATTCAGCTTTTTTTAATAGCATATGGTTTTTAATGAGTTTTGCATTTAAGTGTGATTATTGAACAGATAGCAAGAAGAAGAAGAAGAAAAGGAAAAAGAATTTGTGCCTGCAGTAGTTTCTCAGCATTGCAGATTTGCCCGACAAGGATGCTGGTTGTTGAAAATAACATAAAATGTGCACATTATCCTAATGTTACCAACATTAAAAGCCACAGTCTGGGAATAATTGCACAAGGAATGTAGGCTTTATTAAAGTTTTCTCCTCATGTGTGTTCTGCATTCTTGCTGTCTGACGCTGAGCCAAGTCTACTGAGATGTATCCCACATCTGCCTCCAAATGACACCCATCTCGTTGCCCATCCAACCTCACAATTATTTTAAATAGATTAAAATGTGTAAGATGAAATGTGTTTTTCTGGCAGGACTGTTTAATTGCTCCAGGATTACACGATGCGCAAGCAGATAAACAGATTCTCCTTCTCCGTCTTTAACTGACTACAATGATTATTCATCTAGTTCAGCTGGATAGAGATTTTATGCAATCAGTCTGTATCTTCTGATTGAGGAGTATACGTTAATGCTTTCTACTCCACTTGAGCTTTCAGTCTGGTTATTAATGGATTATCTGGCTGCATGTAGACACAGTTACTGAGAAGACATTAGACGTGCAAAGTCCTGTTAATGGGAAGTTCAGCAAATAAGCAGTAGAAACAGGACGCAAACATCCAGAATGTAATGCAGCTATACACCACGGCTGCACTGAGTTATGGCAGACACTCAGCGTGGCTAGTTATCAATCAACAAAATGACAAACACAATGGGGCAGATGACGGTGTTACCATTAAAGTTAAAGCTTACCAACCTTATCTGTTTGAGCGGTGTGTACACATGAGAAGATGAGAGAGCTGCACAGAGTAAAGGATTAAAGTGTTGCTGCATCTCTCTCTTCAGACAGAGATAAACCAAGGGCTAAATCACTCTAGTGCAGCTATCCAAAGGTATCTGAATGACATTGTTGGAAATCTAGGAAAGCATCAAAACAAATTTAAAATGGACTAACATGTCAGTGAATGGAGATGAAATTAAAAACTCGAAAGTAAATTTTGCACAAGATTACATGTCTATTACAAATATGAATCAGTCTTTTCTTTAAAGTCTGAAGTGAAACAAATAAAACGTAGAATTCGACCTCTGCTTCAACACACACAAATGTGATCGCCTTTATCTTCACTGTAATGTCAGCTATGTTTTATTTATTCATTAGTCTTTATATGTATGTTTTTCTGTGTGTGTGCTGAAGAGATTGAACTATTTACACACCGTGTGATAGAAGACATACTGTATATCACAGTAATTAGATTTGCTAGATATGAAGTTGGTGATGTTTTTACTGTATTCACAAAAAGAAATCATTTAACATGATAAAGCGCAAAAGATTCGTTCAGTACTTGCCTGATCAGCTACTGTGAACTGTAAGGACAAGTGTGGTTTCAGTAAGTGTTATAAAAGTAATAAGGATAATCACACACACACACACAGAAAACTGTATTGCAAAGCAGTTTAGAATAAGATTGATGTTTTATTGTCACCTCCCAGCTCTAGAACATAGGGCTTTCATATCTGCGGTCACCCAGACGAAATCCATCTCTCTTATCCTCTTCCTAGTGAATCACTCAAACCCAGCCAGCCAGTCTAGTAAACATATGGCTACCTATCACAGTAAATCAAACATATCTAATACGCCACTAAACTGCTGCACAACAGAAGGTTGCCATATGTATCGTGTTCCAAAATGGAGTACAAAAATAACACAAGACTAAAAGAAAAATTGACCGGTGTGCATGCTACTGTCAGGCGTTTGACTTCTTTTCAGTTCAGAAGGGTATCTCTGTAATGAGGAGACAAACACAGATGTGAGTGTTGAGAAAGTAATCACGCACGACTGGGCAAAATCAGTGAAATCGTTTAACATACAGCAGTGTTGTCTGATACTGACGGCAGGTTCTCTGAAAAATATTTTCCATGCACAAAGGCTCGGCTGTGAAGTCAAGTCCCTCCCTTAATTACCTGCTATTGTATCACACGTCTCCTGCCCATCCCCCACCACAGTGGGGTCCCATTTTAACCAGGCTCCCCATATGCCCAGGCTCACTTGTTGGCCTTTCCTCTTTGCCACCATCTGGCATATTAGTTCAGCCAAAATGAAAAAAAAAAGGGAAAGAGAGAGAGAGAGAGAGAGAGAGAGAGAGACAGAGACAATGAGAGAGAGCTAGCCCATCTGCTCCCTGCCAGACTCCCCAATCATTACTACACAAAAGCAACATTTAACCCAGTAGAAAAAAATCATTTCTTTAACTTGTTTCTGTCCACTACCTTCGCCTGGGTCTGGACTGCCGTTTGTCCTTAAATAGGCCTAACCATATCCTAGCCTAATCTTAGAGGAATGTTTCACTTGAAAATGCTGACCTGAAAATGCTAAATTGGGTAACAACACACTGAAGCCAGCAGAAGCTTCATATCAGTCTCACAAGTCAGACCTCTATACCACTCTAGAAACTCTGGATTTGTGTGTGTGTGTGTGTGTGTGTGCGTGTGTCTTGTTATATGTTAACACCAGTAAGCTCCAGTGTTTTATTTCCAACGACTAACAATATTAGCTATATATACATATATATATATATATATATATATATATATATATATATATATATATATATAAAACTCTTTAAACACAAATTAATTAGTGCACTACTGTGAAAAACAGATATTTATCTTGCATACTACATGCTAGGCGACATGCTAGCTTCAGTGACAGATTAGCAAAGCAAGCCAGCTGTTCTAGCTATGTACACTCATCAACAATACCTGTCACTTTCTCCCAAGGTTTGTTTTTCTTTTTGTAATATAAACGACAGGCTAAGATGAAACCACACTCTGCCATTTATTTACATACAACAAGACATACAAGATATATAAAAACTAACAGACTATTGATGCTATTTAGGGACTATTACAGGTTGTGAGTAAGGATCTGGAAAGATTTTGGACCAAACACAGCAAGGTTTGGTTTCCAGGAATCATTTGAAGCAATAGATTGGATTTGGTGCAATACTGTGACATATATATATAATTCAACTGGAATTAAGGACATCTCAAATGTTGCTTGCCGCTTTGTGGGGTTTTTTTTTGCCACTGCTGCTGAAACCATTCAGCTCTGAATTGTTCATTTACATAGGAAAGGAACACTCTTCTTTAGCTTTACCGCTTGCTAGCGGGAACATATGGGTTCTGGGTGCCTAGAACCATCTTTCACTGGAATACAGCATTTGACTAACACTGCAATGGATCAACCACAGACCACACAAACAACATACGAGATGTTAGCCTGCAAGACAAGTGTCTAATGAATATCAGCCAGATTGCAGATAGAGCAGCTTAGGAGGCTTTCACACTGGCAGTTTAGTCTGAACCACAGCACAATTCAAATAAAAAATTGGTTATATGAAAGATGTCATTTGGACCATGATACTGTGCCCCAGGTACGGTAATACCTGGAGGAGGTGGTGTGAGTCAGTTGCACTGAAACTGTGCCGTGATTCCTGTAAATATGAACGCAATTCATGCTCGGGTCTGCACTTGCTCAGGAAGCAAAGTAACCTCTGTGTGTGCTTTAACTGATGACGATATCATTAGTGTTCATTACAGAGAAACGTTTCGATGTCTTACTGTGTATAATAGCACCAAAATAATAGTAATAAAAAATATTGTGAGTAATGTTGTGTTCTCCTTGTGTTGTGAGGTGAAAAGTGCACCAAGGTTTAACAGAATCAAGTGAGTCTGAAACCTGACCTATGCTACAGGAGCACAGAGGAGAACAATCACACTCGGATTTGTGCCCAGTGTGAAAACCACCTTAGACTGATCCCCACCAACATTCATTAACTGGTCAACATTTCCAGTCATGTATCTCTTTAACCTTAACCTCAGGAGAAACCCCAGTAACTGACCGATGAAAGTGCTACACTTGGCTCAAACGCATGATATAGCCCTAACCTTCCCATAAGTGACAGGTAGAAAAGAGGTAATGACCCACTCAGCTTCTTATCAAAATGGCCTGGGAGCGTTAGGTCAGTTGGCCTCGATCTCACCCTCCCCTTGACAAACGCGCACCACTGAGCACGGGCAGAAACGGCTGACAATCAAAGCGCTGTCGTCAAACACGGCGCAGCACTGGGGCTAACATCCCCCCGTCTGCCTTATATATAGTGAGCACACACACATATCGATCTGGTTTCTATCTGGCTTGTCATCGCAATGAACCCTCTACAGTGTTAAACCACAGGGGTGATACTGGAGACAAATACAAGATACACTTCAACACAAGTGGGTCTCGCTGGACATCCACATACATTTTTTATTATCCTGTGATTCTCATTCTATACACTCTTTTTTTCCATTTTAAAAGAAACACTTGTCAATCAATGTTGTTATTTCAGCATAATATAAAGGCAAAAATGATGTCTCTCCAAAACCAACAAGAGGAGTTGAACTGAACATTTTTCCTCCTCAGCTTTAAAAATAAAAAGGAAAAAAAAACACACAGGCCATTTGTAACACCCTGTGGACAGCTAATGAAAATGACAAACAGAGAGCACCCCGACCTCTACATATTCGAAATGCCTAATTGCAAATCCAGACGCAGGGCTTTTCACAAAGCCAGCAACAAGAGCACAGCTCTATTCCTGGCCTTGCAGTCACAGGGCACCTTTGTGTGGGCAAAGAACATTTCTGTCATATTATCCTCATTTTCCAAGCCACCCCAATGCACAGCAACTCTCTAAACCTTACAGAGGAGCCGAGTATTGATGCTGGTAATCCCTGAAAAAACTAATCGGTCTAATTCATCAAAAGGGCTAGTTTTGTCGTAACGGTCGCGGGCCTCAGCAACATGATTTCATTAGCAAGGGGAGGGAAAGGAGGCTGTTCCGGGTAGCAGCTGTCACACGCCAAGTGAGCTGAGGTAAAGCCCTATTCTCAGCAAGCCTTTGCCGGTTTCAATTACGCACTAACCCCTGACCCCACGCAGCTTGGAACTGTGAGATGTGAGGAGGTGGTGGCCTCTACGCCTTAAGCCCATGAAACAGAAAAGACCAGGATGGGACTCAAGGCGCTTCCAAATGAGGAATTTATTTCACTGTCTGTCAGTGTAGTAAATGGGGTTTCATCTGTGCTGAGGGAGTGGGGGTTTGTGTGTGTGTGTGTGTTTGTAAAAGGGGGCTGGGGCTTGGCGTTTTCACACCTCCTTGGAACGCTTTTCTATAGACATGGCCATCCTTTAGAGGGACCACCTCCTCTGTTCCTCCTTCTGCCCTTTTTGACCTTCTGTCTGTGGTCAATGTGGAGATTGCCAAAAAGAGACAGCTGCACTTCAGGCTTCCCGCCTCCAGCCCCTGTTGCTCCTCAAGCCTTTCTCTCTTTTTTAATGCCCCTCTCCCTCTTGGTCACTCTCTTTCCCTCCCCCTCTGAGCGCATCAAATGCTTTGAAGGCAAAACTGACCACCAAGGCTTTGGAGGTGGTGACATTTCTTTGGTAAACCTTCATGCTCCTCCATGTATTTAGCACTAAACCCATCATCCACTTACAACCAATATACTGAAGACAACAAAGATTCTATTGCAGAAAACCTATATATGGAACATTTTTTTCAATTTAAAACCGCAAACTATTCAATTTGATTAGGTTAAAATTTTGCAAACTTTAATAAAATATTTGATCGCACGAAGCCTCAAAATGTAGCATAAATCTGCATCAGCTGGCACATTATTAGAAAACAGAATGACTATTGGTAGAAACAATATACCATCAGAGGGCATTTCTACACCAGCAGCTCCTCAGTGTTATCAAATAAAAAGAAGGCAATCGATTTCAGCTTGTGGTATGCTCACTGAAAGATGCTGATGCCTGCACTTCAACTTTCATTCAGCAAGCATGCATTTTCTCCCTAATTATGGTCAAATTACAGGCTCCGACTGTGGGAGCACCAGCTACTCCTCCCCTTCTGTCCCAGAATTCTTCACTCTTGCCATTTTACTGCCATGAAGTTGGCAAGGAAGAGCACCAAGGAGCAAGAAGATGTATGTTTTGGAAAATTGTACAAGCAACACTGTGGTGCACGAAACTGACGTTATGATTCCAAACAAAATTGAAAGTTAATCATGTACCAGGCGAAATACCGTCTTACAAAATATCACAGTTACCGCCATCATACCTAGATTTATTTATGACTCGACACACAGTCAGTGATCGAAATACGTAATGGCTTGAATTCATACACACAAACATTTCCAACTACTGCTAGTTTGACGTCTGAACGCTAGCCTGTAGAGGAGATATTATTATGTAGACACAACCAAACACTCTACTTCGCATATTTTAAATTCTAACTCGGGACATCATAAATATTTCAAAAGGCTAAAATCCCCGAAAAAGAGCCTGGTTGCAGTTACTTAATCCACATGTAAGTCAATGAACTCATTGAGTCTAAATGCCACAAAAGGTTAACGGCAGAGTTGCATTGCACCACAGCAGAGCTGGACACCCTTCATTTGACACGCAGCCAGCTGAACAGTTACAGACAGTATGACAGCATGCAGAAAACAGTGGTTTGTGCCTTGGCAACAAGCCAAACGTTCTACTGTTCTATAATGAGTTCTGCCACAGCAGAGGGTCAGAGAGACGTGGAGGGATAAAAGCAGACGAAACAAGAACAGCTTGTAACATCCTCTCTGAAACCACTTGCTAAACTAAAATGTTTAAAAATTACTCACACACTAAATTTAACATCTTATCATAATCTTTACAGAGGAGGTAGGAATTAGGGATAGAGATTAGTGATACCGATACTAGTCTCGGGTATCGATCATTTACTGTGATACAAATGATACAAACGACAGTGATCTGGAAGTATTTCACAATTAATTATCAAATTATTTCATACGTCCTATTAAAGGTATTCTTTACATGTTTTAACATCTTA
Source organism: Hemibagrus wyckioides (assembly GCF_019097595.1). NCBI lineage: Eukaryota > Metazoa > Chordata > Actinopteri > Siluriformes > Bagridae > Hemibagrus > Hemibagrus wyckioides. The sequence continues at coordinate 12,570,748 of NC_080731.1, forward strand.
ACATTATTAAACACTGCATGTGGGCTCACAGTATACGGCAACAAGCAGCATAAACACAGCAAAATGAATTGTTCCGAGACATTATCGATTGTTTAATACCGAGTAAGTTACTCGTTCCGGTATCAGTATTGGTATGATGTACCTAAAAAACTGTATGACGTGTACCATAAAACCATAAACTCATACTTGTAGTCTGTCTGAAAGAATTGTATGTACGGTGTCCCTGTTGATAATATGATAAGTAACAAGCAGATCATTTCTTCTCCACTTTGCTGTACACTACTCACCCTCTTTCTGGGGGGTCCTCTGTCTTCTTCCTTTCCACCTTTAGTGCTCTTGCCATGCTTGGACGTCTTCTGTTCCCCAGGTTGTTTGATGGTGACGCGGATCTCGGGTGGACAGATGTAGTTCTCCAGGCTCTTAGGTGGCTTTTTGGCCCGCTTGGTAGTTTGGATCTTCAGTTTAAGGCTGCCTTCTGAGAAACTTGCCTCTTTAATGGAGAACTCTTGCTCCTCCAGGTTGTCCCCCTGCACCCACTTCTCGCTGTCCGCATTGGAAGTGACGTCCATGTCTTTACCGAGGCCGAGGTCTTCATCCTCCTCATGCTCCTGCTGCTCACCGGCCAGACCAAGCCCCTTTAGTGGGGTGGCTAGAAGGCCCACCTCGGTAAGATCAGCCCTGTTGATGGTAGTCACAGTGGAGAAGAACTCCTCATTCCCTTTGGGCCGCGAAGGGCGAGTTAAGTCCCTTTGCTCCATCAAGACTTGGTTCAAGACGTGGGAACCAGAAGGGAGCCAAGATGACACAAAGGGGGTGCCGCTGACAGTGGATCGTGTTCAGTCAGTAAGGGATGTGATGGATCTTGACTCTATTGCTCCTTGAATCGTACAAATCTTGCAAATGTATGCATTTCCTTGTGTGATACTGTGAAGAAAAGAAAGACAAAAATGAGCAGTTTAAAGGTACCTTTTTGTAAAAAAAAAAGGCTAGAAAGAATCCACAGTAGTCAAAGACACTGGACTAAATCTTCATCAATTCTATAATGAGTGCAATTAATAACAGAGCAGACTTCATTGCTGAATAGAGCTTTAGGAAGTGCAGCTGTGAAAATGTCCCACTGTATAATCATTTCCCATTAACCAAGCAACATCAGTTAGCCTAATAAGACAAATGTCTCTGTGTTACAACAACAAATTAATCTAAATGGCGGTCCAGGCATATACCTTACACTGGAACGACTGGAACAGTGAACACCATTCACCCCGGGCAAACTCCCAGACACCATAATTACATCACTGACCAGCTCATTTGCTTTGGTGGTCAGTTGAGTAACCCTAGTCCTGGTGTGAAAGTGAACAAATGAGGCCTCTAGCCCAGTGATAAACACCTCTCAGACATCAGACAGACCTCAACCTGCACAGTCAGAGACCTGAAAAAACCAATTAGGCCTGAACACAACATGTCCGCTGCAGGCTGCTAAGCATCAAAAGGGAAGCATAAATGAGCTACACTCATTTCCTTTGGGCCAATTATAACGTGAGTGATGGGACAGATACAAACCAGGAGCTTGCTGGGCCAGAAATGACCAGATGAGCTGAGAAAAGTGGAAGTACAGATAGATATTTTGGAAGGTGTGTTGTCATGAGAAAAAACTGCTTCAGCATGTTTGATTTGAAAGGACTGCTGTAGAAGATGCTGAATCGAAGATTCTGTGAGATGTATTTATGTGCTTTCATTTGGGATTTTTTCATCTTGTTCATTGGGATTTAAGAGACTCTGTAAAAATCTAACCTGCACATTTAATATGCATCTTTCACCCGAAAAATGTGATATAGATAAATAGATAAATGGATTGTAATTAGTTTTTAAGGGAAAGCATTGCAGGTACACACTTCTTTCTAGGTAAAAAAATATATATATACACTAGTGATCTTAAAGGTATATCTAAATGTACTCCCCCTTATCAAAAAAGAAAGGTACAGTTTAACAGCTTTTATTCTGAACCTTTGTGGTACCACCTACTCAGTTCTAAAATATCACAGAATCATCTGTTCTTCTTCCTCCTGCCTGTAACCTATCAGTCCAGATACCTTAAAACTGCAAGAAAAAAATCGAAGACATCTTGAAATGTTCCGAGTTTAACGAAACAAGCCAAAGCATGTCACGGCAGTTCACTTCAATAACGGCTCGATTAGTTACAATAAACCGTTGCAGGAACAGCCCTGACGATACTTGTTTGAGAACCTAATACTCTCAAGTGATTCCCTTAGTGGCGCCCATGTTGTGTGAGCATTGATGGGTATTGACCAAGGACTAGGGACTTTACTCCTCTCACTGGCAGAGCTCAATCTTTCATCCTGCTTAACTGCTGCTGGCCAGCTGTCTGACAGCTCTCAGCGTCGTTTTCCCTTTCGGCTGCCTGACAGGTGACAGATGAAGAGCTACTAAAAACAACAACCATCACCTGAGTGCCTGAATACAAACTAGACTAAACATCTTCGTTTATCCATCACACGGTGACAATCATAATGGTGTAACTTGGGCCGTTCCAAGATGAGTCAAATAGTATTGTCAATAAATCGTTTATGGCATTTAAGTCTATTACTGTGGAGTTTCCTGTGGAGACTTGGGTGTTTTGGTAGGTTTAGACTTCAAAGAACACATTTAGGTAGCATACTGCATGTATTGTTTGTTAGCTGAAGCAAAAAAAAAAAAGCTTGTAATTATAGTTTAGGTGGAGCTGTTTGAGGTAGGTTGCGGTGGCTATTAACAATACAGTCCTTGTCTTTTCCAACCTACAAAAATGTTGCCCTGCAATGGACTGGGGTATTCCCCCTTCACACCCAATGTTCCCAAGATCCCAAGGCTCTGGACCAAATGAAAAGGAATGAATGAATGAAAAGAAAGTGTGAGCCTCTGTGCATTTCCAAACATGAACATTTCCTTTAGAGTTTTTAACCCCAGTTTTCTCTCAGTTTGAACATTCGCCAATTCCATTCTTTTTTGCTAGCCGTATGAGAGCACACTGAACAGTATGTGCTTCCTCAGAGACACATGAAGCTACAGAAGCCGGCATCTTTTAGAATTTCTGCTCATGCTACATCACAGGGCAGCTGAACGGTGCAGGAGAAAATCTTCCACTCTTCTGAATACATGAGCAGAGAGACAGAGAAGTACTGCTCTATTGGACTCCGGGCTGTGGATGGCCGAGGCATTAACAGGTTTTGAATACAAATATTGTACAACAATACATGGCCAACACAGATTGTAAGGAACGAACAGAAAGTCATTGTGTAATTGTTGATTTGGAAAATCAACAAAATGACAACTTCTCCAGCTTAACATTATTCCTGGTTTTTCAACACAGGCATGAATTCATACAGACAGTTAGAAACCTCTCTACTATATACACAGACAGCTGTGTGTCTTCTAAAGCCTCACAAACCAAACTAGTCTTGAAATCCATCTTTTTTTGCTAATAACCACAATATCAATCAGATCTGAGCCCAGAGCTTATATAACAATAACCCCTATCTGGCCCCACGGGCAAACCAACTGTGAGCTAATTGTCCAAGACTACAGTCTGTTCAAAAATAGGTTTATTATTTTCACAAATATGCCAGAGGCATATGCTGGATTTTCTGCTAATTGCACGAAAGAGTTCTGTGTCAGCAATGTCGCCTCTGGCTGCTTCTAAAGGGAACAGATTCAGACATTTGTCCTTCCGGGCCTTTGTGCACTGATCTGCTCTATCCTCTTTCTGGGCGCATCTCAATTAGGACGATCACAGCTTTGTGTTGCAATTATCTGAATGTACATTCACTGCACCAAAAGAAAAAAAAAACAGCACAATCTTGACGCATCCGATCTAGCTATGCAGTGGATGTTTTGTTTTAGCAACTTAACAAGCATTAACAATATTAATGCAACGTGAAAATCAGGCTTGGAACAAGACGACCCCTTGATGCATGGTGAACGCTTGAAGCTCTGGAAAATCCTTGACAGTAAAGGAGTAAACATAAGAATTGGGCTGATTAAGTAAGCAGACTAACAGTGTTTGCTCCTCCCTGGGCCTGGCTATCACACATACTGTGAGTGTGAAGAGACTCCATCCAGTAACTCAGCCCCTTTTAAGGCGATGAACAGAGCATACTGAGACAGCCTCGCAAAAAAAGCAGCCCTGCCAAAAAGTCGACATGTTCACACTTTGCTCCAGTGCAGTAATAAATACTGGGGAAACCTTCGAGGTGTAACACCATCTCCTTTGAACACAGGATGCCAAAGGAAGCAGTTTCCAAAGCCAAACACAAAATCACTATTTAAACCGTTTTGCTATTGCTTAGTGAAATGCTCACATTTCAGCAGCTGACAACACATATCCATGAAAACTGATAGCTATTAACAGGATGATATAACACAGGAAGCTCCCTTACAAACAGCAAGTCACGAATTCCATTCAGCACTTGTCTCATTACAGTCTATTCATCGCAAGCAGAATCAATGAGCCAGCGTTCGAACGCTTGTCAGCCACAAGCCCAGTGGCATATTCATAAGCTCTTAGAGGAGAACTTTCCAGAAAGAAGCTGTCTGGAGAACACGCAGCTCACCACCTAGGGAGAACTGACCGTTTTCCCCGTCTAGAAATCAGCTTCTCTGGAGTGGCAGGCTTGACAGCTCTCTCAGTGAAGCCAAACAAATGCCTGGAAGTCCTCCACTAAATACTCAATTCATCTCCCTTAGCCACAGTTGTTCAAGGCAGACCTCAATGGCCATAAAGGCAATGCGATACAGATGCAAAACTGTGGCTTAGGCCAGCTAAATACAGTATACAATGCGTCAGAGGTTGAAAAGTAACATATAATCCATCTCTGGTTGCATGACTGGATGACGTTGGTTGGGTTAGACATGGCTACCATATACCACTGTAACTGTCCATGATTACATCCTCACATTTTGGAAGCTTGGACAGACCCTAGCCAAGGACGAGGAAATGACGTACAGTCCAGTCTGGCAAATTGTCTTTATTTAGGGTGCTGGGAAGGAACCCTGAGTGCTGAATATGAATAACTGGAGCATTGCTCAAGCAAGCAAACTCAGCAAAAAACATCTGTCAACAAAAAATCTGAAAACAGCTGGGAAATCGTCCTAAAAGAAATCTCATCTGGCTCCAATGGGGAAAACACGGATAGCCATTCATTTAGCAAATATGGTTCACCGTCAAACCCGCATTTGTCTGGCTTTGTGGAATAAAACGATTTACAGACAAAGTGGTTAAAATATAAGAACCCTTTTTTTTTTTTCAATCAATGTGTCTGTTCAGCATAAGCACCTAATTACCCTGTAACAAATCCACTGATGCAGAACAATCCATATATCCTCTATACCTCCGGCAGTGCATGAATACCTGCATGTCATTATTTTTCTCTTGTGGTGCCATTATCTAATAGCCAGAGCCTTATTTTTCTTTGTGGTCTGCTTTTCTTTTAGCAGAATAACTAATGCATTATTGTTAAGCTAGATCTTTTTTTCATCTGATGAGACAGGAATTTCAACCACAGTGTGGAAAACAAAATGGCTCAAAAAAAAACAAAAAAAAACAGTCCTCTTCCCCCTCCTCCTCCGCGTCTCACTGCCAAAAGGTGTTCTTGCTCTGATAGTCTATTTGGAGTGGCTGCCAAAAATGAGATTTGTCCTTGGATATCTCCCGCTCTTCCTTTGTCTCTTGTCAGGACTTGGACGTCCTCCAGCGAAACTCATCCCAGCCAGGAAAGAGGGAGATCTATCCACATACATAAACATCACTTGGATTTGCTTTAGTCAAACAGTGCTGCATTCCTCTAGTGCAAATCAAAGACGCTATATGTGGAAGTAATGTCTTTTTAGCTTTGCTATTCAAGGGGTGGGGGGGCAGAACTCTAGGAGTTAGGAGTGAAATGCAATGCTACTATCTGCACCTGTTTAGTGCACCAAATAGCAGTATCTGTGTACAATTTTAAGTGGGCGGGGGCTAAACCGGAGATGTTTTCGATCCCTTTTCAGATTTTCATTTTAAATTAAATATGAATCCTACCATCAGAAAAGCCAGCACTGTCGGCATCGCCTGTGAATTCTGGCTCTGGCAGAACCAGAGATTTTTTTCTGGCAGACAACCTTAAAAAATGAATTGCACACTTCCTATTTATATTTATATTGGTTTAGAACATCATTCATTCTGAACAATACAGTCATATTTGGTTACATTGCTACTCGGGATCTTGTTGATATGAACTGGGTTTAATAAATGATCTCAGTAGTTCTTTTCACATACAGTCATGTGTAGGGGTTAACAGCCAACCCACTGCCAAATTATCACAGTGCACTCAACACACCTCTTCCTCAAACCCAGTGCTTTCAGAAATATGAGGGTCTCCATCACGTTCACTAATAGCCCCCACATGTCCCAGTCATGGTAAACCTTGCATGTGTACTGCAGAAAATCAGGTTGTCATGGCAACTAAAATTATGGCAAACAATGTAAATCATTCTCATGCATGCCTCAGTCCTGCCCCAGGCTAATACATAGCATTAGTCTCCATCTCCAAGACTATGGCAACCATAGCTTATAAAACTCCAGTTACTTGAACTGGATGAATCATCTCAGCAGGACTCTCACTGCTCTGGGGCGAACTGAGGGGCAAAAAAAACCTCCCTATCATTAACCACATGCTTAATTAACAATGTTCCCTGAACACTAGTGTAACTCACTGAGTGAATATTGAACCAGATGTTCATATACTGCCTCATATTTTACACAGCCTTTCTACTCCGGTAAACATATTCACTGCTTTAAAGAGAAATCTATTACAAGTATACATTAATGTATGCATAATAGATGTATTTTCTTCTGAAACCATTGCATTCTTTTGAACCATGTTATACAAGTGACCACTGGAAATATTATGTAACTGCTACATATACCCGATCTGATACTGACATCCCCTTACTGGAGTTAACTGTCTTCAAGCTTCTGTTGCTTCATTATGCGAAATGTCTAAAGCATGATGTTAGACTGTGTGGGTTAGGACAAGTTGTGCTGTGTGTTTACACGTGAGATCTGCGTCCTGTCAGGCAACCGAATAGAACATTGCAGCATAAAACACATTGATGGATCAGGGGAAAACACTCCGATTCCAGCATTTCAAGCTCAAACATTGATGCTGACACTCAATATCAGAATATTCCCATATATTTGTTGCTTTATATCAAACATAGATTACCTGACACTGCAACCTGAATATATGATCAGTTACTACTCACATGATCAAGAGTCACTATGAAGCAAAGCACTGCTCCCTGACTCCTCCCATTTTTAATCATTAGAATTAACCAAGAATTATAGTAACCAATCCAACAGCATATGTGGCATAGTGGTGCTGCATCACACCTCCTGGATCTCCGGGTTTAATCCTGACTTACTGCTGGCGCGTAGTTTCGCAGGTGTCCACACGGGATTCCTCCGGGTTCTCAGGTTTTCTCCCAGAGCCAGAAAACATGCATGTGCTTGGATTGGCTATGCTAAATTTCCCTTTGGTGTGAATGTGTATACAATTGTATATGCCTTGCAATTGGAATTCCATTCCAGTTGTGTTTCCAAAATCTACTATAACCCAGACCAAGATAAATATATATATACATCTTAAGTAATATATATATATATATATATATATATATATATTACTTAAGATGATTAATAAATGAATGAAATGTGTCCAAACCTGGTGTGATTACGACAGCCTAAAATGTCCCCATTTGCATTAACATTTATTAGCTATATGTAGAATCTTTTGTACACCTGGCTGTAGCTCCTCCCACTTTAGTATAATAAACAAAAATGGGCGGGGTTTTAAGAAAACCTACTGTTTTTTTGTTTAGTTTTTTTCCCCCAACAAAAAAAAAATCTAAATAGATGACATATAACTAAACAGATAACTTCTAATAATATCTTCCACGCCATTTCTAAACAAACCAAAACATGACTACAACTAGTTTGAGGAGGTCGATGTGAAAATTTAGCCCACACTGAGGCTTCTAGTGGAAATTACACTCGGTGTCGTATTTGCGCGCCTACGCGTAATGACAGTAAATTACGAAGAGATCCTGTGTGCAGCTTATAAACACTGGACCATGCCGCAAACCGTGTCCGTCTTCACCCGGGAACCGAGGCAAAGATCGTCGTGTATATATATATATATATTGCTCCACAGCATTTCCTAATTCCCTGTTACATATGAAACACGCTGTCCGAGTCCACAGCTCGTCCACAAGCCACACACACACACACACACACAGCTCGAGACTCTAGTCAAATGGCATTCTGCTTAAAACAACTTTTGTGCCAAATTTTTAGGCGCTTCGACTCTCGGACCGGATCGACGTCAATGAGACTCGATCACCGGCTCAGATTTTTTGGAGCTGTAAGTTAGTCTTGTGAGAAAGCGGTGCTCTGAAGGGAACTTACCCATTTCCGAAGCGCTCGGTCACGTCCTTAAAACCAAATCCATCCGGTGACATGAATGTGATCACCGATGACAACTTTGCAATCGGATAAAAAACGGTGTTTATCAGGGTAAAATGGCGTCAACCGAAATCTCCGACGTGCTCAAAAGCAACAAAAAAAAAAACACGACCGATGACCGATCGATGGAAAGGATTTAGAAATTGAAACGCGGATGCACCCAGAAATAAGAGACTGGAGCAGAAAACTGCACGAGCTGCAGGGTGGTTTTTTTTTTTTTTTTTACTGAAATGGATCGAGAGTTCAACTGCAGGGGAAAAAACACCACCGTCCTACTGCACTGCTTCTCTTCTCTCTCGAATCACACACTCGGGGGTGGATCGAGTGGATCCTTTTCCACTGCGGAGAAGAAGAAAAAAAACAAACGTAATATCCAAAGTCCCGCTCGGATAGCGCCAGGCCTGAATAACAGGCGTGCAAAAAAATATACAAATATCCAGGTTTTGGTATTTCCTCGGTTTTGATCTGAGTTCGATCGGACTTAGGTACGGCGTCTAGCTCCTCTGGACTCCATCTGTGTGTGTGCGTGAGTGTGTGTGTGTGTGTGCAGTCTGTGTGTGCGTGCGTGCGCGTGTGTATGTGTGTGTGTGTGTGCGTGTGCGTGTCGAGTCCCGCAGCAGGTTTTTTTTTCTGATAATGATCTTGCAGAAACACGCGCTGGGATTCTGTTTGAAGCGCGAATGCTCGCGCGCGCTGCTCAGTGGCGCCACTTCCTGTCCGCTTTGGAGCACAGCGTTAGCCTGATGCTAATGAAATTCTGTCGCTAATAAATAAAGCATTAATTAGCTGTTTTCACGACACAAATAAAAAATAACATCTACTCAGCTACAAGTTGTGAACGGCTTGTGAATTAATTAGCAAATATTATTCAACAAGATATCTTTTAATCTGGAGTAGTTTGTTTAGTTTGAGACAGCTAGCTAGTATCATTATCAGCTACACACACACACACACACACACACACACACACACATATATATATATATATATATATATATATATATATATATATATATATATATATATATATATATTCCACAGCCCTGTGTGAGCACTGAACTAAATTACAGCATAATAACACAGTCAATTAGTAGGCACTGTAACATTAGCCTCTATTCAATATCTACTTGTTATTATTGTTATACTTATAAGTGTCACCAGCACTATAAACGATTTTATTTGATTTGTTAAAGGGGGGTGCGTGGGAAGAGATAACAAGACATAAACACAAGCAAAGGCAGTCTCACTGCTCACTTATTACAAGCATTTGCTTTGTCGTTCTGCCCTTTCATAAGGAGGCTATAGTGCATAACATTTTATGGCTCCTTGCCTTGTTATTTCCATCCCTGGCACCAGGCCAGTATTGCAGTATTGTTAGAGGTGCCAAAGACGAACATAACAACAACAGACAGGCTGATGACTAAATGAAGCCTTTCTGAGTTGATTGAAGAATGGCGTTCCCCTTGAATGGCAATCCCCGTTAACGTCACACCTTATTCGTTGCAAGTAGAAAATTGTCGTTAGACATGCACAAAAGGACTGTGCACACATACACTGCTGTAGGAGCCAGAGCCATAAACAAGAAAATCCAGAATGGTATCCAAATACACAAGATAATATCTGAGCCTGAGAAAATGGCATATGCAAATGTAGGCATAAATATGGTAAGATTTTTACTAGAACAGCATGAGACCCTTTTTCTTTAAGCATATAATGCTTGGTTTATCGTGATATCATGGGTGATTCCATGACCGAGGTGCCCTACTGATATTACCTTTACAAATATCTAGTAAAGTAAAGATAAAAGACGTGTCAATGTGTCATGACAACTTATGAGCAGACGTCAGAAAAATAACTTAAAGCATTCATGAAAACCTATCTACAGCACTGTTCCAGTCCACTTTATCTCCACTCTACCTTGAAATATAATCATTAAAATACTTTTCAAATCTTATTGTTTTTGCATTAATGTGTGCAATCCATTTAACATCTCCTGCTTGAAATGCTTTTTCCACGCGTCATCCATTACCGATTAAGAAAAAAATGTAATTTCCTAGCATCCTATTTGTGGTAAATTCTTCCACATTCTCACCCAGTGTGTTGAATCCACTACAACCCTGTCCAGTATAAAGGGTAAAGATGTGTGAAGATGTGAATGAATGAATGACATTCATCCTAAAGCATTCCTTCCTAAAGAGTTTTCTCTTTTACAGAGAACTGTTTAGAAAGCAATTCAAAACCTTTTTAAGAGTGTACCAGTGCAGTGTAACTATATAACTAAACAGCACCTTGTGATCCAAAGTCACTGAAATCTATCAATATTATCTAAATCATCAGTATCAGTAATATGCTTTAGTATTATTTCCAAAGCCAAAATGTTATTTTCTATGCTCAAACCCCATGCTCAAACCCCATGCTGCATGTTTATACAGATGAAAAATTCTCTAACAAGAACACGCTCTGTTGGACATACAGTAATTGGGGTTTACCTATGGACCATTAAAATGTGACAAAAATGTGATTGGGAGAAAGGAAGGAACGTACTATACAACCCAAGTGTGCAAAATAATTCCCCAGCCTTTTTAGATCAATAGTTTAGATGTGAAAACAGTATCTCACCACCCAGACATTGTCGAGAAAAGGCCACCCCAGAAACGTGAACGTCCGTGCCTGAGGGAAACCACAGACATGCCAACAATCACTTTGAAGAAGCTTCAGTCATTTCAGTGGTTGAAAAAGGAGTGAAGGTACTCTAGTCCAAACTAAGAGATTTTCACGAAACTAGCCTGTGTGGGAGGGTGCCAGGAAGAAGCCATTACTCAAAAAGAATCATGTGAAAGTACATCTGGACTACTGTATCTCTGAAAGTAAACCTGACAGTGTGACCTAGCTACAATGTGGGAAAATTTGTTGTAGTCAAAATCAGACCAAAATCAATCTTTTTAGCCAAAATCCAAAGTACAATGTATGATGCAATCCTCATGCTTCAAGAAACAACATTCATACTGCAAAGCATGGGGGTGGCACAGTGTTTTTCAATCAGCAGAAAGGGCATCTATTTGAAAGTGAAAGAAGCAGAGCAAGAACACAATACAAGGAAATGCTGTAGGAGAACCACCTTTAGTCTGCTAAGAAACTGAGACTTGGAGGAAAGTCAGTGATGCTTGGGAAGGGATTCCAAGCACATGGCCAAAGTAATATAGGATTGACTTAACAATCCTTTATGTATGATCATTGTTTATTTGTCCTCTATTAAACAGCATTGTAACTGCACTAGCAATGTCACATGTCACCTTGTGATGTCAACTTGGCCCACAACCGCTTACATCTCACGGGAATAACAAAAATACAGCATCAGTCAACTGCAGCTCTTGTGGGGTGTTCCCATTCTTCAGTGGTCAGAATCTATCAAAAGTGGTCCAAGGAAGGAACAGTGGTGAACCGGTGACAGGGTCATGGGTGGTCAAAGCTCATTGATGCATGTGAGGAGAGAAGGCTGCATAGCCGCAGACCAGTCAGGGTGCCTATGCTGACCCCTGTGCACTGCTGAAAGCAGCAACAATGAGCATGTGAGCATCAGAACTGGAACATGGAGCAATGGAAGAATCCTGATCTGATGAATCACATTTTCTTTTACATAAAGGGGATGGCCGGGTGCGTTTGATGCACTATGGGAAGAAGGCAAGCCGGTGGAGACAGTGTCATGCTGTCCTTGTCCATCCATGTGGATGTTATTTTGACACGTACCATCTACCTAAGCAGTGTTGCAGACCACGTACACCCTTTCATGGAAACGGTATTCCCTGATGGCTGTGGCCTCTTTCAGCAGGATAATGTACCGTGGTTTGATGAACACAACCAAAAGGGGGACCAAGACAATATTAGGCAGGTGGTCATAATATTATGGCTGATTGGTGTATAGGAGGGGTGTATGGTGCATTACCTTCAGATTTATGATCTTTAAAAGATATACAATATTCTTATGATGCCCTTTGTGTAAAATGCTTTCCGCACAATATATCCTTTCAAAACTCAGTCAATAATATTGGTTAACATCCAGCCATGAGGAAGGCCTTGCCTGCAAAACTAATGCAATGTGGATACAAATGCAATTTCAGGCACTTAACAAGAGTAATAGAGCTTCACGCGAAAAGAATGAATGCTGACAGGGTAATTAATTTTCTTCTATCGTCTATTTTCATGCCGCTCTACATGCTTCACCTCTCTCACCCTGCAGACTTCATATGGGCTTATAGCTGAGCTGTGTATTGATTAGGAGGGTTTTGTAATGATACACTGAGACCTCTTCAATATAGAGGTCAGCCGCTGTTCCCCTGACAGCCAATCAATGTGTTGACTGCATTAGTAAATAATCCTCATAGGTCAAACCCAGGAAATCACTGAGACTGGCAGCGATGCAAAGAGGTCCGCCAATTTTTTCCTCGGCAAATGTTGCCATGGATACCACATGCAAGGAGTTCAGAGACTCCAGCGCTCTGCATAAGACTATACATTTTTAATTCACCCGACACAAAGAGACACATCGATTTCAGCAGTGTGTTGTTTTGCTTGTCTGGATTTCAGCTACCCTCTATATGATTCCTGGGCGAAAATAGAAAAAGAAAAAAATTGGGTGACAGCGAATATTTTATATGAGTCAGACATTCTGATGAATAGGAGTACACTGTCAGCGGTGTAAACAATATTTAGTGTCTGGACACAAGAGTCTGAATGCAGTGCAAGCGTTTCTATCAGTAATTATCCAGATTAGCATTCCTTGTTTTTGGTGATTATAGAATATAAAACTTCGAAACGGTTCATTTATTTTTCACTTAAATAATATCATCTACTCCTCAGTAATCAAAGCAGAGCCAGGTCGCTATGTTTAGCCAAGGTTTTAAAACTTCACCTGAAAATGTCGGCGGTTTCTAAATTACTCTGGATATGATTGTATTTAGATAACCCTGTTTTCATACACTACACTGTATGATGACATGTTAATCAGTCGGGGCTAAGCAATGCACCTTTGATCAGAGAAATAATGACTGTGGTGTCTAAACCCGACAGCTGTTTGGCAGCAGAAAGCTTCTTTTCTTTTCTTTTTTCGAAAGGCACTGCTTACTCATCACTGAAATGAATGTGCAGCGCATAAGTGTGTTGATTTGGTTTCACAGATTAACATCTACTTGCTCACCAGCAAACCTAACAGTCATGGAATGAATCATTTGAAGGCTCAACAGTGAGAGAAATGACTAATAAGTTCATCCAGGTTGACTGATCTGTGTCATGTTGCACATAACATAACAGAGTGATTGGTGTGATATGAAAAACACACAAACAAGCACTGTTTTTTTTTTTTTTGTTTTTTTTACCATGCAAACTGTTTATGATCGTGAACTGGTTGACATGCATTGTGTGAATGATGAGAAAACTGTGAAGGTAACACAACAAAGGTGTTGCATCATATTTTTTTTAATATTTGTAGCAGCATGGCCTGGTATCTCAAGAAAAAAAAAAGTGTACATGAATATGAAACATCTCATTTAGGTTTAGTTTAACAAATCTCTAACAATTAGGCGGTTGCAAAAATGCATTTGTGCCATGAAACCACACCGAAAATCATTTTGTAATTTGAGGACGCAGAATCGAACAGCAGTTGGGGAAATTTATCTGATGGGGTTAGTGCACCAAACCACAAATGTGTTTATCAAAGTCAGAGGAAGTGGGCGTTCTCTAAAGAAAAGAAGCTTAGCCAACCACTTCCTGTTAAGATGGGAAACTTCTGATGTTGTTATAAAGTGTACAGTAAACAAGTCAAACAAAAAAGGTATTGAAAAGGAAGCAGGACTAGTAAAGGAAGATCCTTTAGTAAAGATTTTAGTCATTCATTTGCACAAAAAAAAAAAAAGATTTCTTTTGTTGCACACATGAAGCATATTTTACTTTATTGTGTTACATTAAAAGTAGTGCATGGGAAATGATGAAGTCTTTTCAGAGTATCACTTGCTGTAAGGGCAATTTGCACTGAATTTCACACTCAAGGCATTAAAAGAGGGCGACAAAAACTGTGAAGTAAACACACTTTAACGCCTGTCACTTTGCTAATTAGCTTCATGGAAACTGGTCACAGAATATAACTTTATCATTTTATTCATAGGAGTCCTGACTGAGACAGGGTTTTTGCACCTTTCAACCCATAACTAGGAAAACATGGCTTTTCGGATGGCAGATATGCGTTAACAAGGTGTAATAACAAATCACTTGCAGGTCTTATTGCATCTTATTCTACTTATTACTCACACAAACAGACGTGATCACTTCCGAATGAAGTACTGAAGGCTTTCAGCAATGTATCACAACTCAAACTGAAAAATTGCTCTCTCAGAAATTATACTGTATTGTTGGGGCAGCACTGTCAAGCTTTCACCTTTAGTATCTTTACTATGCATCCTTTATGTAAATAGGTGCAGATGTATAGTGTAGATTTAAGGTAAATGTGTATATACGCATATATACACATACTCCAAATATACTGTATAAATATGTAAAGGTACCACCTCAGAAACAAGCAATGGGTACGGTTTAGTATGCTTTTTTGTCTTAGAGTGTATTAGGAATCTATCTATCTATCTATCTATCTATCTATCTATCTATCTATCTATCTATCTATCTATCTATCTATCATTGGACTTTGTTGTGTACCTAATTCATTTCGAAATATACGTTGATTCTCAAAAGGACACTAGCGCCATCTGCAGGAATTATGAGTCACAACCGCATTGAACCAGTTTCAACTACTTTTTCTACTTAGATGATTTACTTTTCTTCTTGTTCCTGTCCTTGCCCTCATCGTCGTTGTTGTTGCTTTTCTTCTTCATCATCTTCTTCTTCTTCTTCTTCTTCTTCTTCTTCTTCGAAAATGTTTCAAAAAGAGAAATTAAAAAACTCAAAAAATAATAGGACTAAGCTGTACTGTTCCTTGTTGCTTCCTTGATGGTTTCATCACCGGTGCATTGCATGTTTTCTTCCCTCTCTATGTTCAGTGGGGCCCAAGAGTCTGAGATCTCTAGTAAAAATGTTTGTATTCAGTTTGTATTCTTATATTATATATGTACATATATAATTTGCAAATCATTTGTAAACAAATTGTATTAATGCTTTGGCTAAATAACATCAAGAAATCAGTATTTGGTGGAATAACCCCGATTTGCATGTGTTTTGGCTCCATGCTCTCCACCAGTTTTTCACATTGCTGTTGGGGAAATTTATACCACTCTTTTTGCAAAAAAGCAAACAGCTCAGCTTTGCTTGGTGGTTTGTGACCATCCATCTTCCTCTTGATGACATTCCAGAGGTTTTCAATAGGGTTCAAATCTGGAGACTGGGCAGTGGAGTCTTTTTTTTTCCAGAACTGTATATCACAAGTCATATTATTATCAGCAGCAACTTGGCATGAATTTCTTAGTATTTAGCGCATCCCCTTTGTGCTTTAATGACACTGTGCATTTGATGCCGGCATGGACTCGTCAAGTAAACACTTATAATCCATTTTAGAGCAAATCCATCATTTGAACACACGCTGCAATAGAAGAGATGAGACATGAGGAATATCTGACTTTTTTCACATAGTAGTTAACATGATCAGTATAACAAATGTTCTTACTTTAAGGGAAATACAAATAAAGAAATACAAACAGTGCAGAATTTGGAATATTGTATTTTATGTCCCATTCTGTACCTCCAGTTAGTTTTAAACATGCACTATATTCACATTTTCAAGTAAAAGATACGTTCTAAACCGCAAAAGATGTCCCCCTTGATGGTGCCACTGACAAGGAAAAACACAGTTGGGTAGCTTTTTTCAGAGTGTAAAAGGTTTTTACAAACCTTTACAGGTCGAAGCGTATAACATTCAAATCTAACACATTTCGTTGAAAGGTTTTGCTTTATACCTCTAAATTCTACAACCAGTTATAAATGAGATGTGGGACATCACGATCACTAGTCACGTCTTTGCTTTCAAGTGCAAATGTGATCAAAACCTTTAATACGCACAAGCCAAAGAGAAAGCTGCAGCCAAATCTTGTAAAAGATTCATCAAATTTCACAGAAGATGAACCAGAAACACAGCTCATCAGTCATAAGAGACCGCTGAACCATGCACAAAGTGAATTTTGTAATAGTTTTATTTCCACTAGCGGATTTGGCTAAGAGAAGGCTAAAATATAAAGTTAAAAAATAAAAAATGGCTTCATTCAAGCCAACGGCAAAGTTCAGCGTTCAGTCAACTAATTTCTCTGAAATGTAATGAACATAAAGGCTATTCATTTTGACAAGCATTAAATAAAGCAAGACCACTACAGCTTCAGTCTTTATGGCCCACTTAATGAATATAAACTCTACTAAAGTCTACTAAATACCACTGTAAAAAAGGAAAGAAAGAAAGAAAGAAAGAAAGAAAGAAAGAAAGAAAGAAAGAAAGAAAGAAAGAAAGAAAGAAAGAAAGAAAGAAAATTTTCCTTCACTGATTGCCAGTAATAGCATTTGGATCACAAATTAATATTCATTCATTTAACTCAAGGAATGGCATTATGGTACATCTTTGTGTCTTGTGTCTTTGTATCATGTATCTAATGCTAAAATTGCAAATCAGTGCAGCTTTTGTATTAGTTGTGCATCATTTTATAAGCTACAGATTCAGGTATACAGTATGCAAATTTGTATACTGGACTTCAGCTGTATACTGGACCTCAGCTGTATACTGGACTTCAGCTGTATACTGGACGCACCACACTTCATACAGACTCTCATAGTTACAATCTGTGGAAACATTCATTCAGAGATCTGCACTCTGCTGCGACAGTGATTTTAACGTTGCTGCTACATACCAATGTTTCCATACTGCACACCAATACTCTCACTTTAAGTTTCATTTATTAACATACGCATCCATCTATTTCACCTTCTTCTACTTTCTTCTTCTTTTGTTTCGGCTATTTAGCAGCACAGTTCAAACGGTCTATATTAATTTACAGATATTTGATACAGATGTTTGTACTTTTACAGATATTTTACACAGATGTTTGCTCAAAGCTTCTTTCACTAACGGACTTATTCCATTTATCATCATTGCAACAATTGTGTTTTATTCATGGTATTTTATTTTATTTTGTATTCACACTGATCTTTTTTTAACTACTCTGCATGCCTTAAATTGCCCCCTGGGGATAAGTAAAGTTTTTTGAATTGAATCACTGCAATGGGCTACAATATGAAGCAATAGAAATAAAGATGCAGTGTAGAGGGCATGTCATTCTGTGTAATCACTGGGCATGACTATCCCTGACTGGCTGCATGAATCTACAGCTCTGGGCTTGTTACAGTTAACTCACAACCTCACCTTCACACCATGTTATGTGTTTCTCCTGTGACCACTGGTAGTGCTGTTGCACTTGGGTTCACAGAACAACTAAATCATACCCAGACAGTTGTTAACTACAAATAGAACAACCTAGGCCCCAATAAAGAAACCCTTATACTGATCATTTTAATACCAGGAATTAAACATAACCTTCACAATACACTCTATGTTCCTACTTCTTAGTGATGTGAAGGTGTAGACTAGGATGAAGGTAAGGAGTTAGATCACCACTTCACTTACGGAATTAACTACATTTTAAGCGTTAGTGTAATAGGACAGCGTTGCTGTGAGAATCAATCAAACCCTGCTCTCCCTCTACTGGTTCTTTAGAGGAAAAGAAAACTGGCTCATTTGTTTTGCAACTGATTTTATTTCAGAATGTTTAATGAACATGATATATAATTTAAAGGAAAAAAAAACTTGGCTCATGAATTGATTGTAAATTAATTGTTTCATTAGACGATATGTATAATTGGAAATTGCTTGAGACTTGGACTTTACACCGATCAGGCATAACATTATGAGCACTGACAGGTGAAGTGAATAACACTGATTATATCCTCATCATGGCACCTGTTAGTGGGTGGGATATATTAGGCAGCAAGCACACATTTTCTCCTCAAAGTTGATGTGTTAGAAGCAGGAAAAATGGACAAGTGTAAGGATTTGAGCGAGTTTGACAAGGGCCAAATTGTGATGGCTAGACAACTGGATCAGAACATCTCCAAAACTGCATCTCTTGTGGGGTGTTCCCGGTCTGCAGTGGTCAGTATCTATCAAAAGTGGTCCAAGGAAGGAACAGTGGTGAACCGGTGACAGGGTCATGGGCGGCCAAGGCTCATTGATGCACCTGGGGAGCGAAGGCCCATGTGGTTTGATCCAATAGATGAGCTACTGTTGCTCAAATTGCTGAAGAAGTTAATGCTGGTTCTGATAGAAAGGTGTCAAAATACACCTATCAGGTTGAGGTCAGGACTCTGTGCAGGTCAGTCAAGTTCCTCCACACCAAACTCTCTCATCCATGTCTTTATGGACCTTGCTTTGTGCACTGGTGTACAGTCATGTTGGAACAGGAAGGGGTCATCCCCAAACTGTTCCCACAAAGTTGGGAGCCTGAAATTGTCCAAAATATCTTGGTATGATGAAGCATTAAGAGTTCCTTTCACTGGAACTAAGGGGCTGAGCCCCAAGCCCTGAAAAACAACACCTGAGTTCAATGATTTGGAGGGGTGTCCCAAAACTTTTGGCAATATGGTGTATGTTTAAATATTACATAATTAGAAAATATGATCAAATGCATTATTACGCAATAACTACCGATCTTTTATACATATGTTTTCCAAAGCTTATAGTTTTTTATAGTTATTATTCGGGGTGACTAAACTCCTAAGAACTGTAGTTTATAACAGGAAGTCACATTAGGAATTTATATTAGACATTTGTAACTCTAATTTCGGAAATTATATATACAGGATTACATCTGCGACTTAAACGATGTCTACAATTATAATTTTTTAAAAATACATTTTTTAATAATTCTTAATCCTTTTTGATGTAGCTTTAAAATCATTAATAGCGTGCCTCTGTGTTGTCTCACAAACCGTTCCTAAGGACTCTTGTTTCACCCGGAACTATATGGAGATCTTTAACTCAGCAGCAGGTCCGCGTTCAACAAAGGACTGTTAGAAACCAAAAACATGGCTTTGGACGTCAAGTCCAGAGCTAAACGATATGAAAAACTGGACTTTCTCGGAGAGGGTCAGGTAAATCACATCGTTAGGAGCAGTATGTGCTTAATTCGCTTTCCAAAGCAAGCCTCGTGTGGATGTAGCAATGACATTCGGTTAAACAGAGACAGTTAGCTTAGCGATGTAGCTACATAGTAAACACCATGGCAGGTTTGGGAGACAGTTAGAGAGACCAGCTCCTGGGAATCATCACTCATGGGGTTAGGGTTAGCTCAGCTGGTTTTGGTCGTTCATTAAGTCCTACAGTGGAAAATGAGGCCATTTGTTTAAAAACAGAGCAGTTTTCCAGCTCATGGGAATGTTGGGAATGAATAGGGATGTTGCGGTTTGATATTTTCAATGTATTGTAATCGATTCTGAAAATATGATATTAGTCAACCATCTTGGAACACTCAAGCAGGTGATTTAAATTGTATATTGTAGTAAATATAGCTGTTATTATTTTCTAATATCCTGCTTAATAAAATCTCTTGGACCTCATTTTTCAAGGTGGATATGAACAGATTTGTTTGCAAATAATTCAAGTTTTTGCCTAAGAAAGTCCAGGTAGATTCACAAAAACATCTGGTTGCTGCTCGTGATTCTGTGTGTAAATTTGTACGTAAGAAGACTCGGGTTCAAATCAGGAATGTACTGTTAAGATTAAGTAGATTTTTTTTATTTTCATTTTAGCATTTAGCTGTCCCTCTTATCCAGAGCAACTCATGGAAACCATTTGAGTTTCGATCAAACACACAACCTCATGCTATGTCACTGTTTGTGTAAATCACTTGCTGTATGTTATTGGCACTCATTACGAAATATTGGAAAAAATTAAAGACAGTGAGCCGAAACAAACCTGTACATAATTGTTCAGTTATGGCCAAAGAACTGTATGTGTTAGTGTTGAGTATTTTATTTAGATCTTGGAGCATTCTGATGGTAGTTTAATGTATACGTTTTATTTATTTGTACATTTTGTACCACTGTTTCAGCGGTTAGATCAAATCCATTTCTAATACTTTAAAGATAATAAGAGTGTCTGGTCTTCTGTGTCTTTTGCAGTTTGCCACAGTTTACAAGGCGAGAGACAAACTAAAAAATACCATTGTTGCAATTAAAAAGGTAAGAAGTTTTGCAGTGACTTTAATGGATTTGCAGGATGTCTTTATTTTCATTATGTCTCACTGTAAACATGAGTAGTTCAGCGAGGCTTAAATCTTTCAGCCAGTTTGCTGTGAGCGGTCAGGGTAAGACTCCATGCAAAACAGTTTTTGCAAGACTACCAGCACAGTCTAGACCTCAAGGTCACTTATCTATCTTTCACTTACTAGTAGAACCAGGGTTACACAATGTACTTATTTGTTCCTTAAAGGCTGCTCTGAGTTCAGATCATGTCCTGTTAGTGCTCCAGGCAGCCATACTCTAATGCAGGGGTTGCCAAACGTTTTCATTCCAGGACCCACTTAGACAAGTAACAATCAATCTCAAGACCCACCATGATATATTTAGATGGAAGTATGGGGAAAAAACGCATCCTGTTTTAGTAGAGAGCAGTTTTTATTTTCCTTTTTGTCATTTGAATGAAATTTACAATTGATTGCAATACCAAAAGGCTTATAAGAAACACAAAGAAATGATAACCATTCAAACATCAAAACAGAAGCATAATGGTTATGTTAAGATTATGGGAGGAACAACTGAGTACTGAGTTCTGTTTAGACATGCAATACAAATTTCAAGAACTGAAAAATTGTTTAAAAACTACTTCAAGCTTAAGAGTAAGCAAAGGGAAATTTATTAGTGATTATTTGTGATCCGATATGCAGCTAGAAATGAGGCATTTTTTTTCTGGGATGTTGGATGTCCCTTTGATCAGTTTTTGCTGACGAAGATACGCTTCTTATTTTAGAAGGAGATCCGATCACTCGTTGTTGGCATACGCAGAATGTTTTGTTGCGAGGTGCTGTTTAAGTTTAGAGGGTTTCATGCTTGTCAAACTTTTCTAAACATAAAAGATATTGAGGGACTTCCTCACCCTCTGGACCTCTGCAGGCAATAAAACTAAGACTAAGGACTAATCATATTTCTGTGTGGCCCCTGTTTAGATTTTGTTGTTTTGACTTGATCTGAAGACTTCTCACAGGTCCATGACCCTGTTAGTTTTCCGTTTTAACCAGGCGCTGCGCGGTCATTGAATGCTGCAGTAGTATTTTGCACGCAGACACGTGACAGTTCAACACAAATGAATCAGACGATTTATTCAGAGTCAATGAATGCTCTGCTGATTCAGACTTCTGTTTCATGTGCTTTCATTTAAAGTATTCCTTTGAAAACAGAATCGTCTCTAATACTGTATTTAACAATCCTAGTATCCTCTGTTGGGGATGAGAATCTCTCAAACTCACCACACCATTTAATCTGTAAAATCTGGAGGTAAACAATGAGCTTTTTGTTCCTTCACAAATGTTCAAAAGTGAGGCACGGCTCAGTGCAGCAAGTCATGGAGAAGTCGTCTGACTCTGATGATTCACTTTTTTTTTTTTAACGATTCCTTTAACGATATGTGCGATATAACAATATTATTGTCCCCCACATGATGATTCAGTGCTACAGTATCTGGTAAACATTATTATTGAAGATATTGTACATATCTTGTTTTTCGAAAACATTGAGGTACACTCGTGTTAGTGAGTAAAGGGTTAACGTTTTGGTGCACTGTTATGGGTATTGTGGGATGTGGTGGCTGTGAAGGTAGAGAAGTCTACCTTCGCTCCTTCAACACCTGCATTAGAGGAAGGCTGATGAACGGTCAGCAGGATTCTTTTAGTCTGAGATGTGCACATCACGCCTCACTATTAGTGCTTGTCAAAGATGCTCTGGTCCGAAACGATTTTGGCACTGATCACATCCATCAACTCTATAGTTTCCTGAAATACCCTGGAACATCCTGCCCTGATCACGTGGTTATTGAGTATCTGCAGTACCCACACTGCTGCATGCTGATACAAACAATAAGCCATGTGTCTGTTCTAATGACAAACATCAAGAACGAGAGAATAATAAAGCCCATAATTACTGTCACTGTCAAGATGCACTCTTCTGATGGAGCTGGTTTAATAAGAAGAAAATTAGCCAGAAACAAAGAATGAGTTTTTTTTTTTTTAATTTTTTTTTATTTTGAATCCACATCCTCAGCAAGATGAGAGGGAGAAAGAGGAAGACCGTGACTCCAGTGTCCTGTTAATGCAGGTCAGAGTCAGGAAATGATCGTATGGGATTTCCGATAGTTTTAAGGAAGTCCAAAGTATGGAAGAAATATAACTGGAATGGGTGGAGAAAGGTGTCGGGAGTTCTGTGATATAAAAATATCAGGGAATCAAGGGGAAGGTGTACAAGACAGTGTTGAGACCGGCCATGCTGTATGGTTTAGAGACAGGAGTCAGCTGGAGGTAGAAGAGCTGAAGATATTGAGGTTTTCTTTGGGTGTGACGAGGTTGGACAGGATTAGGAATGAGTACATCAGAGGGACAGCTCATGTTGGACGTTTGGGGGACAAAGTTAGAGAGGCCAGATTAAGATGTGCAGAGGAGGGAGAGTGACTATATTGGTAGGAGAATGTTGGACATGGAGCTGCCAGGCAGGAGGAAAAGAGGAAGGCCAAAGAGGAGGTGTATGGATGTAATAAATGAGGATATGAAGCTAGTGGGTGTAAGTGTTGAGGATGCAGAAGATAGGGATAGGTGGAGAGAGATGATTCACTGTGGCCACCCCTGAAGGGAAAAGCTGAAAGAAGAAGATAATGAAGAAACTTGTTTACATTTCATGTTTTGTTGGATTATGGGTCTGCAAACTTTTCCACCCAACTCAATCACTTATGATAAAAGTACCAAGTACCTAGAATTAGTAATTACTCTAGTAAGTAATCTGTGGGTGTTGTGAAAGTACTATTGAAAATGTTGCGTCGTTCTTTAACTTTATTTTTTTTTATTTTTACTCCTAAACAGATTAAAGTCGGACACAGAACAGAGGCAAAAGATGGTTTGTACCGAGAACTAAATTATTTGCTTAAATTAACATCTCGTAGTTTTTCTCTAATTGAAAATATCTCGTTGTTTACCCCTCCTATAATTTTATCTCGATTGTGTCCTTTCAGGAATCAACAGAACAGCCCTGAGAGAAATCAAGCTGCTGCAGGAGTTGAGTCATCCAAATATTATTGGAGTAAGTGCATGTAGAATTTGTTCAGTGACTTTAGCCAAACTATAGAGGAATAAAACACCAGGGCTCGCTGTTACAGGACAGAGATCCTGTACAACTGTTGCTGTGATGCAGACTGACTAGAAACAGTGTTCATTCAAATCAATCTTATTTCTACGGCACTTTTAACAATGGATATCATCACGAGGTAGCTTTATAGCAATCTATATATTCAGAATATAAATTTCTAAACTTATTCTCGAGATGATATGAAGAAGAAACCTTGAGAGGAAGTCATTCTCATCTGGTGACACTGGAATATATGATTATTATAAATCATTTCCCTTCTAAAACTGTGGACTATGTGGTCAGAATGTGCCAGTTGTGTGATCATTCTGGTTTTAACATGAAGTCTGTCTTGTTGAAGTTATCGGCTGTTCACTGATGGAGACCTGAATGCAAAGCAAATAGAGTATAACTGTTCCTGTCAATCGCAGACCAAAGCCAACTTCATGGGTTTTTAGTGGTACCGCACACAATAATCTTACCTTTCCCACTCCTCAGCTGATTATTTTCCAACACAAGCATGTCCTAAAAGTCTTTATCACGTCTTAGAACACCGGGATGCCCGTAATTACAGTTTAATAATGTCATATAATAATGTTTAATAAAGTTCTGCGAGAGCACTTACATTATACAGCAATAGAGTTATTCCCTCCACAGCCTCTCTTTAAACCATAAACCAGTAGTGTTTCAGTCAGACTTATTCTTATACAGTAAATCAACCTGCTGACCAGCCAGTGTCATGAACTGAACAAGACTATGGTGTAAATATCATGTATAAATCATATCAAAGCTCCTGCGTTTTTGCAGATGTATTGTTATACTGTATATATGTCACGTTATAAAGCCTCAATCTTTTGACATTTTTGCAGCTCCTTGATGCCTTTGGACACAAATCCAACATTAGCCTCGTGTTTGACTACATGGAGACTGACTTGGAGGTAAACAATCCAGCTAATTTCCTTTTGCATGCCATCCTAAAGATCTCTGGGTCTGCTGTAATCTTATCAGAAAGTGGCCGTCTCAGACTTCAGCCCGAGTCCTAATTGAATTTTAGCAGCAATGGCAAGCAGAGTTTGCTAATAGCACTTTAAAAATCAATGTAGCCACCTTTTATCACTTCAGCCAAGTCCTTATTACGAAAGCTAGAGGACAAACTCTAAAAGCAGGCATGTGATGTGATTGCAAAATATAACAGACAAAAATAGTGTGAGGACAATATTAATATGTCCATGATTTGTTCAGGGAGGGTTTATTATTTCTGCCAAAGGGACGGCTAACTTCTGTCCACTTGGAGCTCTGTGCTTTTATGAAGGTTATGGTTTGGTTATAGATTGTGTTTGTGGATTTTTATTACAGGAAATGTACTTGATGATTTTTAATTATTAAATGCACATTTTGCTGTATTCAGAATGTTTCTAAAAAAAAAGTAATTATAATGAATGGATACTATTCATAAATCATGGTAGTTACTGAGTGACTTCAAAAACTTTCCTTTACTGTTTTATACTTTCATAATAGAAACATCTAAAATGTTCTCTAATGGAACCCGTTTATGAACGAGTGCTTTTTCTCTTTGCTTTAAATGTTACACATGCCGAATATTATCAAATGCTTTTCTGTTTCAGGTTATCATAAAAGACACCAGTCTTGTCCTGACGCCAGCCAACATTAAAGCCTACATCCTGATGACGCTGCAGGGTCTGGAGTACCTGCACCATCACTGGATCCTACACAGGGTCAGCACAAAATTTTATTAAAAATTACATTATTTTATACACCAATCAGGCATAAAATTATGACCACCTGCCTAATATTGTATTGGTCCCCCCTTTGCTGCCAAAACAACCCTGACCCGTCATGCACTGTGTATTCTGACCCCTTTCTATCAGAACCAGCATTAACTTCTGTTGCTCAAATTGCTGAAGTAGCTCATCTGTTGGATCGGATCACACGGGCCAGCCTTCACTCACAATAAATGTGATATTTCTACGAATTTACCCCAAATTCATCTCGCTATATGCTTCCAAATGTTTTCTTTGTGTGTTTAGAGGGTCATTTATGGCTTAAACAATAAAGAAAAGCATTTGGGGGTAATGTCTGTGTATCATGGGATTACTGTATCATGTTTTGTATGTGTCATGCTTCTTTCATGATCTCTCAGGTATACCATTCACTTTACAGTGAAACCCTTTTGTAACTATTCCTGTCTGTTCTTCCAGGATTTGAAGCCAAATAATTTACTCCTCGATGAATTTGGGGTTCTGAAACTTGCTGATTTTGGATTGGCAAAAGCGTTTGGGAGTCCTAACAGAGTTTATACACATCAAGTAGTGACCAGGTATTCATCTGACCAAGTCAGGTTTACAAATTAACACAAATGTTTCTTATTTATTTTTCACAAAAACCCATTTTTACTCCCACAGATGGTACCGTTCCCCAGAGCTGCTCTTCGGGGCCAGGATGTATGGGGTGGGTGTGGACATGTGGGCAGTGGGCTGCATCCTTGCAGAGCTCTTACTCCGAGTAAGTCACAAGATTTTTATGGATGTTAAGTGCTTTGTCTGTGTGGCTCATCATAAATATTATTGATGAACGCTCTTATGCGAAACAGACATGTATTAAACCTACAGAGGTTCACAGATTTAATAAAAGTTTCAGCTCTGTGCTCACATGACCAACGTATAATAAATTTCAGCTTTTAAATGTAATTTACAGTAGGCATAAAAGATAGCATCATTATGACTAAACTGTGCAGCTGTTGTTGTCATGGAAACCAAATTACAACACATCGAGTATTAGCATGAGGGATTCTCACATCATAGTCTGTATTTTCTATAATGGTTATATAATTACATCTGGACCAACTTCTAATATTGACTCATTTTATATGAATAATTGTGTTAATTGAGTCCTGATGGGATTTCATTAGTAATTAGTGAAATGCATTAATAAAAGCAAATTATATTGCTTCCTTTCAGTCTGAACTTCATTGTAGGATTATAGCCTGAGGTTACCGAGTATTGTAATTGAAATGAAATGGGCAGAGCTTTTAAATCAGTCGATTTTTTAATTACTCTTAAATGTATTGCCTAGAACATATTGTTTTGCATAATTCATGTTCAAGGACTTTGGCTGTACAAAGAAAATCTTAGTTTGCACATTCTCATTGATTCTGCCTCATGGCTGAAAAACAGGAAATCTACCAATTGTTCAGCTCTAAACAGTGGTGGTAAAAAACAAAAAACACAATAGGAATTATTAGGATATATTTACACGAGGTTGCCATAAAAAAAACTAAATAAATGTATCATATCTCTGATCAGGCATAACATTATGACCACCCCCTTTTGCTGCCAAAACCACTGTGACCTGTCATGCACTGTGTATTCTGACACCTTTCTATCAGAACCGGCATTAACTTCAACAATAGCTCGTCTGTTGGATCGGATCACACGAGCCAGCTTTCACTCCTCATGTGCATCAGTGAGCCTTGGCCGTCCATGACCCTGTCACCGGTTCACCAGTGTTCCTTCCTTGGACCGCATTTGATAGATACTGACCACTGCAGACCGGGAACACCCCACAAGAGCTGCAGTTTTGGAGATGCTCTGATCCGGTCAACTAGCCATCACAATTTGGTCCTCATCAAACTCACTCAAATCCTTACACTTGCCCATGTTTCCTGCTTCGAACACATCAACTTTGAGGACAAAATGTTCACTTGCTGCCTAATATATCCTAATATACTAACGCACGTAAATGTCAGTGCTCATAATGTTATGCCTCATCAGCATTTAATGATGCTAATCATGACGTTATATAATTTGCACTTCTGTGTACGTATACAGCTGAACATGCCTAACAGGTGTTTTATTCTGTGTATTAAAATGATCTTTCATGTTGTAAGGTCCCCTTTCTGGCTGGAGATTCTGACCTAGATCAGCTGACAAAGATATTTGAAGCACTTGGGACTCCAACAGAAGAAACATGGCCTGTAAATGCTTTCAAACCTTACTGTATCTTTCCACTTTATGACCAAATGTTTGTGGACACATGACCATAACACCCATATGTGGTTCTATTTCTCAAACTGATGCTACACAGCTGGACGCACAGTTGTACAGGATGTTGTAGCATTGCAGTTTTTCTTCACTGGAACCACGAGCTGCTCCAACATGACAATGCATTTGTGTACAAAACGACCTCTATGATTTGCTAAAGTTGGAGAGGAAGAACCTTTTGGATAAATTGTGGCTGAATAAACACAAATCCTCTTAGCTACACTACATAATATACTGTAATGGAAGCCTTCTGAAAAGTAAGCATGGACTGAAGTTCGATCAGGATATGTGTGTGTGTTGGTCAGGTGATCCACAAACTTTTTTTCTGTAATACTTTTGTTTACAAAATGTTATTCAGTAACACAGAGAAATCATAGACTAACTGCTTGTGTTGGTTTGTTTTAAGGGCATGACCAGTCTCCCAGATTACGTCTCATTTAAGCCGTTTCCTGGCACGCCTTTGGAGCACATTTTCAGTGCAGCGAGCGATGACCTCCTGGAGCTCCTGAAGGGCTTGTTTACCTATAACCCCTGCACCCGCCTCACAGCATCAGGGGTAACCAACACACAGCTGCTTTCATCGACTATGATTCATTCCAGCATCTAAATGATGTCTAGTGACCTCATTGATATGAGTGCAGACTATACAACCTTGAAAATCTCTCCATCACTGACCCACACACTCTCTTTAATGAGGCCAGATTTGGGAAAAGCTCATTTTTTCACATGGAGAGATTCCAGCCAATCCCAGTACATCACCAAATCCCACTCTCTCATGAAAATAAACACTTAATATGCTGTATGGAAATAAGAAAACGGGAAATACCAGTTGGGAAAATGCAGGCGATGAGAACTGGACATGAAATAGGTGACACTATGTTAACAGGAGAAGTTCTTTAAGGAAAGTTTTGTGTGGAAATGGTCAGCTTTTAGTCCCACTTCTTAGAAATCCTTGATAAGATGTGTTGGTAACATGGACCCTAATTTGTAAAAGAGTGAATACACACTTCTGTGCATGGATTCACCTTTAGAAATCATGAATGAGCTTATTAATCTAACACATTACTGCTGTGAACCGTTTACAATACTGAGTGAAGCGCTCACTGTGCATATTTTATAAGCAATGTGAAATGTTCACTGTGTGATGCGTCTCTGGATGGTGAGAGAGAGAAGAAAAAGAAAAAGTTTAATGACTAAAAGAAGAATGAAGGTCATTTACTAGTCACAGCGAGTGAAAGTGTTACTAACAGGGATGAGTTCACACCACAGCACTCTCTCCTTCCCTGGAAGAATGAAGACTAATCTCCAAAATGAAAATGGAGATCTGTTTATCCTGTATCATTATGCAGTGGGATTTGCATTTACATCCTGCTACTTCAGCAACTTCACCTCTAAACTAGTCTAATAAGTCTCATGAACAGTGACCCTTTTTTCTGTGTCTGTGTGTGTGTGTAATCTTTATAAATGCGGCTCATAAGGTGATTAGTGAATTGAGAGTAAAGCATGTATCTCTGCATTACTTTGGTGCATGATTGTATTCTGATTGTGTGCATAAATATTTACATAGCATTCACAATTTTTTTTTGTTTTCATTTATGTATATTGTAGGCATTAAAGATGCAGTATTTCAGCCAGAAGCCAGCGCCAACCCCAGGCCCTCAGCTTCCCCGACCAAACTGTTCAGCAGAAGCTCTAAAGGAAAAAGAAAATCTCGCCATCGGCATTAAAAGAAAACGGGACGGTATCGAACAAGGTGAGAACAAACTTAAAAGGTTTCAACTTCCCCTAGATCTCTGAGCACCTGAGTCACAATTCCTTCCAACAGAGTTGTAGGCTGACCCCAAGTTTGTGACCTAGTGAACCAGTGGTGATGTATTCAGTAATGGAGACTTCAAAGCACTTCTGTACATGACTCTGGATTGGGGAAATGCAAATAGTGTGCGTTCGGGTTCACTGAAACTGTGCAGCAATTCTCGTGAATGTGAATGCAGCTTCTACCCGTGTCTGCACTTAGAAGTAAAGTAACCTGCACATACACTATATTGCCAAATATTTTGGGACACCCAAATGAATTCAGGATTTGGGCTCGTTCCCTTAGTTCCAGGGAACAGTACACTTTGGGGATGACCCCTTCCTGTTCCAACATGACTGAACACCAGTGCACAAAGAAAGGTCCATGAAGACATGGATGAGCTTGGTGTGGAGGAATTTGACTGCCCTGCAGAGAGTCCTGACCTCAACCCAGAACACCTTTGGGATGAATTGGAGTGGAGACTGTGAGCCAGGCCTTCTCGTCCAACATCGGTGCCTGACCTCACAAATGCACTTCTAGTAGAATGGTCAAAAAATTCCCATAAACATACTCCTAAACCTTGTGGAAAGTCTTCCTACTTTAAGTTCTTATTGTGCATTGGTGTACAGTCATGTTGGAACAGGAAGGGGTCATCCTCAAACTGTTCCCAAAAAGTTGGGAGCATGAAATTGTCCAAAATGTCTTGATGTATGATGAAGCATTAAGAGTTCCTTTCACTGGAACTAAGGGGCCAAGCCCAATGATTTCCAGGGGTGTCCCAAAACTTTTGGCACTATAGTGCGTTACACTTTAGCCACTGATCTCATTAGGTTCCACAACTGAGGTGTAGCATAAGTGGCAGGGGAACTTGTGGGACACTGAAAATGTGAGGAACTTTAATAATCGATATGGTGGTGTTATCCGTCTGCATTCATGATGAGAGATTGAACGCAAATGTGTCAGGGTTTGAAACCTCACATTCATACCAATTACACTCGGATTCGGACCACAGCACAGCAAACATGCCAAGTGTGAAAACCACCTTTATCCAGCTGGTTGCTTGGACAATGACTGATTTTAGATTTTTGTGTTATTTTTTCTTTAGGCACCCTGAAGAAAAAGCTGGTGTTTTAGGTGATGTGGTTTGGAGACTTTCACCTGCGTTTGAGCCATGCTGCATCTAGTGCTGCTGCAGACATCCACTAATAAACACATTGGTCAGCCTTTCAAATAACTACTTGTGACTGCTGGAACGGGCATATTTATGGTGATTCGATGGATCATGTTTTTTGCTGTTATTTTTATACACATGGTATGTAATTAAATTATAGTAATAACATTCTGGCTTTGTGTATTGATTGAATCAAATCAAAGATAGAATTTCTACTCCATTAATTCCATGGTTTCATTCATTTGGCAGATTTGAGATTTTACCTTCCAAGAAATCATCTTTATCATTGTTTTAAACAATGTACTGTTTTTTAGAAACAAAGTGATCATTTCAAGAAATGTTCTTGTTAATATTGCTTGAGGAAGGTTTTTATTTTTTTCCTTAGTTATGAGATTTCATATCCAGCAAACTTTCACTTTTGCATCTCACATGGTACAGAATAATACATTTACTTATTGTTAATTATCTTTATTTATTTACTTACATAATCATGATGTTTTGTCCATGATTACTACCAGTTAAGCTAAGCATTTAAGGGTTAATGATGTTGCTCATAGATTTGAACTCCCAGCCTTCAGGTCAGCAACCCAGGAACTTCTGAACTTTATCACCAAATGACATGTCCATTGTTCCATGATGTCCATGTCTATAATCATTTTTTCTATAATCACTTAATAATGGATTTGTGGCTCATGGAAGCTGTAGTTTTTAGAAGTTTTCACATGTCGAATTGTGTTGTACAGAACTTTTAGTAGCAGACATTGTGACAAAGCCGCTTCCTGATATAGTTTTAGGACCCTGATGAGTAAGCCAAAGGTAACAATGCTAAGGGAAAACTGCTCAAGACTATATGAAGAAGAAGCCTTGAGAGAAACCAGACTCAGCATTGTACTCGCTCTCTTCTGGTTAGACACAATAGTGGGATTTAAAATCGGTAAAAACTCTTCTACCTGCTCTGAAGGATGATCAGTATGAGTTTATTGTAAATAAAGAGCCCTGGTATGGGAACGTGACCATGCTCATGATCACAGCAGCCGTTCTTAGGTACGAGTGCACAGCATACACTTATTGTTAGATGTATGAATTAGGGTTCCAGGTCTGTAGGAATTTCTTCTCTGGAAACTGATAGATATGTCTGAAATGTTTGTCGCACCACTTGCCATGTAAACATTTTCACGCCGATTCATTACTTGGCATTGAAGCCCTGAGGGAGGTGCTGTTTACGCCAGACACCAACTCATTTGCCAGGTAAGTGTTGTGCTTGACGCAATTTTTCATCACATTCTGGTGTGAAGGGCATCCAAAAAGCACACGTTATTTTGGTTGGCATCGTGCCATGGCAACATTTCTTTGCAGTACTTGGTACACTTGGGGCACTAGATTTGAAATGGGTGTCGTTTAACTTTTTCTTTTTTAAAAACAAAGATAGGAAGGCCAAACTAAAGTCCTGCACTGCTTCCTTGTTTATGTATGTTTTTGTCTTTTGTCCTTTTATCTGAATTTTTTTTCAGTTGAGTAATGGAGAAAAGCACCGTATGGTCAAATTGTTTTGAATTCCTTATCTCCATATCTTAGACACTATATTGCCAAAAGTTTTGGGACACCCCTCCAAAACATTAAATTCAGGGGCTGGGCTTGGCCCCTTAGTTCCAGTGAAAGGAACTCTTAATGCTTCAGCATACCAAGACATTTTGGACAATTTCATGCTCCCAACTTTGTGTGAACAGTTTGGGGATGACCCCTTCCTGTTCCAACATGACTGTACACCAGTGCACAAAGCAAGGTCCATAAAGACATGGATGAGTGAGTTTGGTGTGGAGGAACTTCACACAGTCCTGACCTCAACCTGAAAGAACACCCTTGGGATGAATTAGATTGGAGACTGAGACAGGCCAAAACTGAGATGTCTGCCTTTACATGCACATGAATGTAATATGGAGTTGGCCCACCCTTAGCACCTATAACAGATTCAACTCTTCTAGGAAGGCTTCCCACAAGGTTTAGGAGTGTTTATGTTTATGGGAATTTTTTGATCATTCGTCTAGAAGCGCATTTGTGAGGTCAGGCACTGATGTTGGACGATAAGGTCTGGCTCACAGTCTCCGCTCTAATTCATCCCAAAGGTGTTCTATCAGGTTGAGGTCAGGACTGTGTGAAGTTCCTCCACACCAAACTCACTCATCCATGTCTATATGGACCTTGCTTTGTGCACTGGTGTACAGTCATGTTGGAACAGGAAGGGGTCATCCCCAAACTGTTCCCACAAAGTTGGCAGCATGAAATTGTCCAAAATGTCTTGGTATGTTGAAGTATTAAGAGTTCCTTTCACTGGAACTAAGGGGCCAAGCCCAACCCCTGAAAAAACACACCTGAATTCAATGATTTGGAGGGGTGTCCCAAAACTTTTATAACGTAAATGTGGTTTAACATAGTTAACATAATCCACTCTGCTCCTGTAGATAACCATATATGTGGAATTTGAAATGTTTTATTTCACACAGAACACAATTAAAAGACAAAAACACATCATCGGTATACAGTTCAGTAGCTATAGTGTCAATTAGCATTTATGTAGGCCGATCTCTGCCCGAACTCTGTGGCTGAATCCTATTGTCTCTCCTGTTGGATGTATAGCGCCCTACATAGGACGCAGGAGGCATTCTTTCGTAGCACACATTGTGTGCCTATAGAGGGAACACGCAGCCATTTGGAATCGAGCCCGCGCTTCGACAGCTCACCGGTCGTGTATTGTGAGCGAGTGCGTTCAGCGGGGGGAGCTGTGCTGTGGCGAGGGATTGATATTTTTCCTCCTCTCTCCGAGGACAACATCTGTTCGGAACTAAGTGTACATGTAAAAGAGGGATTATCGGACGGGATTTAAAGATGTGTACTCCTTGCTGTTTAAATCAGGTGAGTGGTTAAACGTGTACGTTTGATTTAGAGAGAGAGAGAGAGAGAGAGAGAGAGAGAGAGAAACGGACGCGTCGAGGTGAAGATCTCTGTAGCTCACACTCGCGTGCTTTAGTTCGCAGATTTATTTATTTTTGGACGCTTTACAAAACTATTCCTAAACTGATCGCTTAGGTGTTATAAATGTGATTAAAAATGGAGGTGAAAGTGTTATCAGTGTTGTAAGCCACGGCAAGTCATCTTGTGTCACACGAATCTTTTGTTCGTGTATAAAGAAGATTCAGTTGTTAGCTAACCAGGCTAACGGAGAGACAGCAGAGCCGTTCGTGTTTAAAGAAAAGAAAACAGAAAGCAGTGAACTGACATGGGCTTCATCTTTATTTACACTGTATTCATTCCTAATACATGGTGTAGGAACTTTGCTAAGCTACAGTAAGAGTTACAGCTCCACCATCACCATTACACTGACTGTACTGTACGTGTTTACAGCCAGCTGTGACTGCTGCTGTCCCAAATACACCATCATACAGCATCATTCTACAGGAATAAACACTTCACCAGGAATAAAAGCCTCGATTAGGGTTAGGATTAGAAAACCTCCCTGAAACTTGCATGTCACTCATCAGACCCGACTTCAGACTTAATTACTGTCCCATGAATACGACTCTGAATGTAGAAGAATACATGATGTGAGAGATGATGTCTCTTTTTTGATTGAACCTGATATATCTCCTGCTTCATAGATTTCATCCTGATATTTTTCCCTGTTTCATGCTTGACATCAAGTGAAAAAGCTTGTCCCTGACACACAAACCAGTCCAGATTTTTAGTCACAGGAAGCACAATTAGGCAGCAGTTAAGGTAGGATGCAGCTAATCTATGGAAAAGGAGAACAAAACATTTGTCAACATGTGTCTCTAACACATTCTCAGTGTGCTAATTTCTGCCTCGAGTGGCCCACATTTCCTTGTAGCCCCCTTTTGTGTGTTGCGTGGTCCGCGGGTGGTCTTTTCATTTCCTTGTTGGGTCCATGAGGCTGCTTGTTTGCATAAGATTAGCTGTGGAGAACAGCAGGCTGGCAGGCCTGGCTCATTAAAGGCTAAGCCTGTCAGGAGTCACTGGCCCACAGGCGCCGGAGACACCGCTCCACGGGGCATGATCGGATCACCCGCACCTTTTGTGCCCATTCACCTGATGTCTCGGAGACACTTTCTTTTGTAGAGTCAGGAGAAAACAAGTCTAGAGGTGTCTTTCAGATCCCCAAGAGCTTTTCAGGACTGTTTAAGGGCATGCATACTGATTCGCTTGAATCAGATGAATGCCTACATTTAAAGCCACAAACCACAGGAGGAAGAAGAAGAAGAGAAAACATCCCTGGCTATGATACGATACATCAAAGATTTAATTTGTGAGTCATTTAGAGACATTGCGTCCTCCGAGTTGCGTACATTCCGGTATCTAGACCAAAATAAAACCGCTTCTCACCGTCCTTTTGAGGGTTTTTTTTTATCTAAATTGTGTAAGCAGCCTGGCGGGGTTGTGTCTGAGTTGTGCCTTGCTGGAGATAAGTTGTTGTCTGCTTCATTCAGACCGAATGATGTAATCTGTGTGCAACCAAGAGATCTCACTGGCAAGTGAAATCTCAGTGCATTTCCGAAAGAGATTAATTTTTTTTTTTACAGTTATAGTCTTATAATTGGCCTTGCAGATACTGACAGCAATGCAGTGCTGTGTGAACGATCATCTAGAGTAGGAAATTTTTTTTTATTAAAAACTCCTTGCTAACAAGAGAATTTGGATATGGGACTAAAATGCCTGAAGGGCGAGAAAGCCCATGTCCACACTGATACATTTTCGTTTATTTTTCTATCCGTTTTGGCCTTCCGTTCACACCGAGACGGCGTTTTTAGTCAACGTGAACACGTATCTTTTTGAAAACGCTCTCCAAAGTGTCGCAGTTTGGATTGTGAAAGCGGAGCCTTTCCGAAAGTAATGTGTTTTTAATCATGTGACCAATTCAGCTAAAATGGTGAACCTTTCCTCGACGTATTGCAGCGACGTTTCAAAGAGCCGGAAAGTAAATAAACGCCAAGAAGAAGCGTCTTAAGTGCTACTCGAGCGCAGTACAGGGACACGAGTGTTTTCAGACGTTTCAGTGTGGATGACCAACTTTTGGGAAACGATTGAAAACGATAACGTGTACGCAGAGCGTTTTTAGATGAAGACGCTGTTTTCAGATTTATCCGCATTAGCGGAGACGTATCCAAAGACGCTTCCCTTTCCATGACTTAACCGCTAGTTCTCTGTGATCAGTAACACACATCAGTTTGGTTTTGCATTTCCAAGCATAGAACAAATGCACAGTCTCATAGTTTTTTAAGCATCCTGCTTTTGCTGAAAGTTGAACTATGGCCAGTTTGTTTTCCCCCCATACACCCAGACTTTTAGCCCAGTGAGCAGATCCTCCCTTTAGTTAAACAGCAGATAGTTTGGATATCATCGGATCAGAATTCAAGTCACAGCTGGGATGCCAGAGGTTGATGAAACTCCTCAGCACTTTCGTATAAGATCTGTGGCAATGTTGCATTTCATTATCACAACCTTATCACATATTTTGTATTGAATCGTATGACCAGTTGTCCCCGGTCACAGGTGTGTGAGTGTGTAACATATTGAAGTTATTCGTTATTTAGATGTGATTGAGTGAGTCACGGTTTTAGAGTAGTAGTGGTAGTAACAGCTCTGCAGCAGTGTGGGAAGTGCTATCTGTTGTCAGCCTGCCTCGGATTTCACACACACCATCACATCACATCTCATCTCATCTGTGCGAGAGGCCACAGACTGAACTCTACTGCTGAAGGAAAATCGTTTAGTCTTTTACTGTCCTTCCCCCCCAATGCTCCCCATTTGCAACTGAAAAAGCCATTTCGCTCATCAGACAAACGATTGCAGAACAAACTCCGTCCATCCATCAACGTCTTTATAACCCATTGATCCGGGCCTGAAGGTGGATGTTTGGTGTATCTATGGTCTCTGAAAAAGAGAGAAAAGTGTGTGTGTTGTGTGTAAACAGTGCGGTAATGGCGAGCAGAGCTGTACGCTTTCCCAGAGAACACGTCAGAGGAGGGTTTGTTTCAACACTAGGTTAAATTTTTCTTGTTTTGGCAGGGAGTAAAGTGTATTTGGGGACAGTTACTAATAAAGAAATTTAGCTTTCCATGTGGTTCGTCTTCAGGCCGTTCTTTCCGGGGGTTTGTTTAATGTGTGGCATCCTGTCCTGAATGGCGAGAATCTGGAAGATATTTGTCACTATTGTTACTTCCAGGCATGAGAAAGCCATGACAAAGAGAGATATCACAATTCTGCTTTCACAAGACAAGAGGATAATGACACGAGAAGATATTGCCATTAGTGGTTAGCATGTTTGACTCACACCTCTGGGCTTGATGATTCAATTCCTGTTTCCTCCCCAGAGTTTGCATGTTGTCCTCATGCTTCTGGGGTTTCCTCTGGATACTTCAGTTTCCTCCAGTCCAAAGGCATGCATTGTAGGCTGACTGGCATCATTAAATTGTCTATAGCGAGTAAGAGTGTGTGTGTGTGTGATGGGGTGGGACCCTGTCCTGGGCTGCCCTGAGATAGACTCCATCTTCCCTGTGAGCCTGTTTTATAAACGTTACATAAAATAGATGGATGATTAATAAATTTGTTTCTACCGCTGTCTGATATCCACCTGAAGAACATTCACTTCCTTTTGATTTCTTTGGACTGTTAAGTAAGCATGTAGATAAGTAAGTAAGGCTGTCTCTCATATAGGTCATGCTCCGTGTGCTACTTCCTCTGGTGCTGCAGCCCTAGTGTGTAAGATGAATTAGAGATCATAATGAATATCAATACACATATTTGAGACATTCCTTGTTGGCGTATTTTTTCTTGTACTTCCTGTCACATTTCACGGGAATTGTTGTCTAACAGTGTAACCCGTTCTTATTGAACTGCTGCTGTTTTATTAACGCTATAAACAGTGGTACAAATCAGAGATTCAACAACCAGAAGGTGATAACATTAAGACACTTATTTAGCTTGCCGTACGTTATTATATCATGTCAGCGACCATGCTTTGGCCTCCTCAGTTCTGTTCCTGAGAGAGTAATAACCTGGGTGTGAGCAGAGCCGTGGAGCGTTTACTCGCCTGCTCAGTGAATTTATGACTTCTCACTCAGTGATATCGTCGGATATCAGCCGCATCAGCACCGTGCCAGGAGCAGCTTCTCTCAGGGTAAAAGTGTCAGAAATAGCGGCAGAACATCTGCGTCTGCCATCTCAGCCTGATGCTGAAGAGATGATGAGCTGCCAGTCAACATCCAGCGGAGATCAGCCTCACAGTGAAGGGCTTGTGCTTTTTTATTTTCATTTCATTCAGTTTATCGATGAACTGTTTCAGCAATATGGATTTTTTTTTTTTGGATTATGAACATGGTCCATCTTTTGGAAATAAGCATTTGAAGGAAAGGAAGAACAAATCGAACAAAACGATCAGCTAAGAGTAGAAAATGAAGCAAATTAAAGCTTCAAAGTGGTTCAGTTTGGAAATTACTGTGGTTTCTTAAGCTGAAACTTTATTGTAAAGGATAGCTAGTTGTAAAAATTCCCGTCCACTGGGTTTTCCACCGTGGGCGAGTTTCCCAACAATATAATCAAACGCTACAAAGCTGAGAGGAACTGTGGACTCGAGAAGCTCTCAGGCTTTATTGTGTAGGAGTCATCGGGCAGGTTATCGGTCACGTCACCTTTAACCCAGACCTCTTTGGACAGCTGGAAAGCACAAAAGGACAACTCGGGAGACTTTGGGAAAAGGGCTTTGTAAGGGTTTTATTACTGTCTCTCAGTCGGAGGTAGTGGGGGATGTGATTTCTCAAGGACGATGGAGCCTCTTCCGAGCAGGAACCCAAGCACGAGTATGGAAAGACCGGAGAGGAATGACGTTGAGGCTGACCGAGGTCTTTCAGACCGGCCACCTGTCGTCTTTAGCAGAGAGAGTCACTATCAGGTTTTCTAGCGCTGTCTGGATCACATTACTGGAATTTCTTTTGTCCTTTGTGGCACTCTGTGCAGATTCTCTCACGTGGGTTTGATCTTTATTACACAAATAAACCTGTAATTGTTGATGCAATAAAGAACTCCCAAGGCACCTACAAATACTTTTCTAGCAGTTCTGAGCACTTTCAGCAAAATTTCAATTCACTCCTCGATTCACGCGTACCTACAGCAGTGCACTTTCTGAATCTTTGTGCTTTAATAGGTCTATCTCTGCCTCAGTTATAGTCATGTCACATACAGGCCTTTTCTACTGAACTAAATGTAAAAGAGAGGATTTCTGGAGTAAAATTCACTAGTAGCACGTCTTTAAAGGTCAGGTGCAGGCTTCAGGTCTGCAGGAAAGCGGTGTTAGGCATTTGCCAGAAAAGCCAGTCGATGTTAATGGTGTTAATCTGTTTCAGTAGATAAAATCCACATCTCAGTTAAGTCAGGAATGATTCAGTATGAGTCAGTCACATTTAATGCGGCTGATTTTGGGTTTTCCTCTTTTAGGAAAGGACAGAGTTTACACTTTGTTAGTCTGTAACATGAGCAGCCGCATTGTTTTGTCTTATTAATTCAAGCAAGAGCTGATGAAGGAACATGCACTATATTGCCAAAAGTTTTGGGACGTCTCCCTTTACATGCACATAAATGTAATATGGAGTTGTTACGCTTTAACAGCTTGAAGTCTTCTGGGAAGGCTTTCCACAAGGTTTAGGAGTGTGTTCATGGGATTTTTTCGACCATTCCTCTAGAAGTGCATTTGTGAGGTCAGGCACTGATGTTGGATGAGAAGGC
The DNA here is from genome assembly GCF_019097595.1 of Hemibagrus wyckioides. NCBI lineage: Eukaryota > Metazoa > Chordata > Actinopteri > Siluriformes > Bagridae > Hemibagrus > Hemibagrus wyckioides. The sequence continues at coordinate 12,610,530 of NC_080731.1, forward strand.
CTGGCTCACAGTCTCCACTCTAATTCATTCTGATTCAGAGGTCAGGACTCAGGAGGCAGTTCCTCCACACCAAACTCTCTCATCCATGTCTTTATGGACCTTGCTGTGTGCACTGGTGCACAGTCATGTTGGGACAGGAAGGGGTCATCCCCAAACTGTTCCCACAAAGTTGGGAGCCTGAAATTGTCCAAAATGTCTTGGTATGCTGAAGCATTAAGAGTTCCTTTCACTGGAACTAAGGGGCCGAGCCCCAAGCCCTGAAAAACAACACCTGAATCCAATGATTTGGAGGGGTGTCCCAAAATTTTTGGCAATATGGTGTATATGATATGCAGATAAGGAATTCAAAACAATTTGACCATACGGTGCTTTTCTCCGTTACTCATCTGAAAAAAAAAAAAGAGTCAGATAAAGGACAAAAGACACAAAAACATACATAAACAAGGAAGCTGGACTGTAGTTTGCCCTTCCTATCTTTGTGTAAAGATATTTCCAAAATGTCTTGAAGCATTAAGAGTTCTTTTCACTGGAACTAAGGGGCCGAGCCAAACCCCTGAAAAACAACACCTGAATTCAGTGATTTGGAGGAGTGTCCCAAAACCTTTGGCAATATAAGTGTATTTTTATAACTATAATGTACATGAAAACAGGAAGTGACTACCACAAGTGCACACGAGACTCACCCATGGCCACCTGCTAAAAGGGGAAGACCCACCACTATCAATAAAACACATTCTACTCCACTGCCCTGCCCTGGGCACTATAAGGCAGAAATTTTATTCAAAAGACACTTTAGAAAATATCTTCAAGACAGCTCCACCGTACAAGATTCTGAGCATAAACCTCAAAAAGCTCTTCTTGCTATCTTGCATATCAGTGTAACCCTATTGAATCTATTGAATATCACCCTGTGTTTTAACTACATTCAAACTTTTAGCCATAATATAGCCATTGAAGCTAACATGGCATTAAAAAAAATCAGTCTGACATGAGTGTTTTATATTGCAAGTTTTGCATATAGCACACTTTTGTCAAGATTTCCTTCTGCTTTTTTATTAAAACGCTAATATTTTTCTGCTGACCTGGTGCGTTCCCCTATCAATCACAGCAGTGCTAGCCAATCACAGGCCTCTGTGAAGAATGTAGTTAGCACTTTTTACTGAGAGTTTTGTGCTGCCCTGTGACACAGAGGTGGTTGGCTTGGTTCATTTGTCTCAGAGGAAGCATCGGGTGGTCTTTTTTCGGCATGTTGAATGATAAGGGAGATATAATTAGTGGGTGGGGATCCACCATGTCTAAATTAGTAAGAAAATATGGAGGGGGGAAATCCTATAATAACTATAAATAAATTTATACTCAACAACTCAAACACTTTCCAGCTGAAATTTTGAATCACACTTTAGTCCTGAAGCAATAATCAATTTTATGCATTTGTATGACTTTCAAGCATTTTTGTTTATTTAAAGAATTTCCTACACATCTACATGACATTATGGACAACACTGAAGAATTTATCTAGTGTTAACCAATTAGCTAAATTTAGCTAAACTAGATTTGGAGTCGTATTGTGTCTTCTATCAGCTCCTAAACAGCAAACGATTGCTTCATCTGCACTCCTCCCTGTCTGCAGACAGGAGATAACGAGATAAAGACTCTCCCAGACTGTGTATACTGATCACATATGGACTCTCAGGGTGTGTAATGCTTTTGCTTTTCACAGTTGTGAGTGAAACACTCTGTGCTGATGAGCTCAGGTTCATAGTAACAGCCTTGTCTTAGAGTAGCTCAGCTGTCCAATAGCAGCTCACCATTTCTGCTGCTAGGAGGGAAATCAACCAATCTTGTGGTGTGTGTGTGTGTATGTGTGTGTGTGTGTGTGTGTGTGTCTGTGTGTGTGTGTGTGCCTGCTTTCAGCATGTAATACCTCTGCTGGATTTGCTCACTAGTTTAGCTGACAAAAGAAAAGTAGTAGTCTGTCTTTTGAGAGCAACATATATCTATAGATCTGGACTAGACTAGGACAATTAAAATCCAAATGGCTAAATCAAAAACGTCCCAACACCACAAAACAGCCACTATAGCTGAAAGAAAAAGCTGAATATGTTAAAATGTCGTCTTGTGTCTTTCCTCCCATAGCTGGCCTGCTGCTGCGGCTCGGCTGCCTGCTCGCTGTGCTGCTCCTGCTGTCCCAAGATCAAGCAGTCGACAGGGACGCGCTTCATGTACGCCCTCTACTTCTTGCTGGTCACCGTCACCTGCGTAATCATGATGTCGCCCACCGTAGAGATACAAATGCGCAATAATGTGAGTCTTTCAGATCTTCTGGATATTTCATTCCACTACCCATCACTTTCTCACCATGTTGTAGCCTTACCCATGACTACTGAGAGCTTTTAAAACATCAGGCTTACATTAGTCACAGATGGACACAACTAGGTTTTCAGTATCTGTTAATTGAGTTACATTTGTTTTCTCAGCTTTTAATGTAACAGTAGACAAGCTTAAAATAAGCCAAGTGCACTAAGATAGCTATCGAACTTAATGCCCAGGTTCTGTTTCAGTCTTGCTGACTGTCAGTCACCTGGGCAGCTTATTGCTGATACTTTCACCAAAGTCATAAAGTGACAGCATGATGTAAAATTTAATACCGTTGTCATACAGACATCTTTTACTCATCTTTTCATACACAACGGCTCTCGTGTGCATGTCAGAGATAACCGTTCATAGTGGAGAGAGCTTAACATATATATATATATATATATATATATATATATATATATATATATATATATATATATATATATAAACAAACTATTCCCCCACATACTCTTTTCATCCATTCTATGGATCTATTCAAAAGCAAAGTTTACTGCCCTTCTTCACAAAAACTCCTTTTAACCACAACAAAACAACAAACACTGTTGCTATGGCCTTTAAGCCACTCACTCGTGAGGAAGGCTAGCTTCAGAAATGTGAAGTCTTTATCTACAGTCAGCCAGCACACCAGTCCAAACCACAGCCATGCACAGAACAGTGCAGCACTGCGGGAGAATAAAAGGCATGGTGGAGCTCGCTGTGCCGTCTACATAACACCCCGAGCAGGAATTTTTAGACTTTACAAAGTGCACAGAACAGACTGCTTATTATTTTCTTCCTTCTGCCCTGAAATTGGGATGAATCCATGCCAGCCAGAGAGATGGTCAAACAGGAATGTTGTAGCACTGTGTAGTGTGGACCCAGCCATTATGTTCTGGCCAAGCCTTTCTTTTTGTCCTTCCACTCGCCCTTTGACTGCCCGCTGTGTAAATGCCAAGCAAGAACAAGAGCCTGTAAAAGTCAAGCTCAACCGAAGGCTGCCTTTTGTGAAAAGCATTAAATGAGCTTAGAGTGATGAAAGAAAGAGAAACAGATCTTCTGAGTGTGAACTGTACAGATCCAAACACAGTAAAATATCACACAACTTCTTGTTTTATGTGATGGGAAGTCGAGATTAAACACCTCGCTTTCTTTTTTAGAGAATGCTTCATTTCACAGACCACAAGTAAGGAGCTAAAATATAGCGCTTAGACCCAGTTTAGCACTCTTCTAGACAAAAAACATTTACGGTTGTACTTCTTCTCTCCGAAGACCTGACACTACAAAGAGGCCTCTTGTATGGCTGTGTCTAACTTTTTCATTTACCATGAACCTCAGTGTTAATGGATGCATGTGATCAAAGGGAAGATGATGATTTATTCATTCTCATCCATTATTCATTCATCATTCACTGTCTGCAAGTGGACATCTCTATCCCGTGTGGTTGCATTGTGAAAAACAATTGCTGTGGGAGACAGATAAGCTTTTTGTCCCAATATAATTCCTTTCATTTTTAAATATTGTAAATTAATATTATAATATTAAGAAAAGTAATACTGATATGTATGAGCCACACTAAAGTCCCTGGTTTGTTAGCATTTTGGCACAGATGTGAATTTTGTATTTTTGTGTAACGTTACTCAGGCTTATGGTCGTTAACCCAAGTGCTGTGTTTATTTGATATCAATATTCCCTAATTAAAAAAAGGTCATAACAGCTCGTATGATATCATAATAAAATCATAATGTAAAATAGAAACTAACATGGTTTACGCTGTAAGAGGTTTTATAGCTGACAACCATTATCAACCTATTAAGCTCCAATAAAGTGATCCATACAGAGTACTTTTCATATGCATGATGTTTTTGTTTTTCCTCACAAGCAGTAATCCTGTATCATCCTGTTTCAGATTCCATATTATGAGGAGATTTGTAAAAAGCTGAATGCTGGAGAGAACTGCAGCACCCTGGTCGGCTACTCCGCCGTCTACAAAGTCTGCTTCGGCATGGCGTGCTTCTTCTTCTTCTTCTCCATGTTCACCATCCGAATCCGGAGCAGCACAGGATGTCGGGCGGCCGTACACAACGGGTAAGGAACGGTCCCGTTTCCTCTACAAGCTAGCCTTGCCTTCTCCATGACCCCATGCAGCCATCTCAGAGTCACCAGAGGTCCACAAGGCCATGTATCATTTGGCTTGCTTTTTTTTATTCTCTCCCCGTGCGCTCTGTTCTGTTTCACGCTCCTCCTTCAACTCCATTACCCGCCCACTCCCACTGCACTGAATAGTGGTATTAATTAAACGCCCCGTCCGGAGGAAATTTCATTAGGAGGCGAGTTTAATTCTCCTCAAACGCAACGGTGTGGGCCCCGACAAGAGCCCTTCACTTTGCAATAATTGGATCTTTGTGTTGTATGCAAATGGTGTGAAGGAGAAGAGGAAGTGGCTTGTGTGCAAAGGGGTGAGGGAAAGCACAGTGTAAATGCCTGCTGTCTTAAAACAACGAATCCAGAATAGAACCTAGTCTTTTTAAACACTTTTCTAAAATACATGCCCGAGTAAACAAGTAAGGGACACAATCATGGAGTTTCTCACTTTGCATAAACTGTTATGAGACTAATGTTTATAATAGGCAAGAAAAGCCAGATTTTGGCCTGAAAGTTTTTTTCCCCTTAAATAATCTGTTTAAATCACACCTAAGCAATGCCCACTAGCATTCTGTGCCCTGGTCACTTGTAGGATTTATCATCTTGTCTCTATCTCTATTCAGATTCTGGTTTCTGAAGTTTTTGGCTTTGCTAGCCTGCTGTGCAGGAGGCTTCTTCATACCTGGTGAAGAGAAGTTTCTCGAAGGTATTGTATTTCATTATTTTTTTGTTCTCATCGACTCTTATTCACGCCCTGTTGTAGATATTGGGTACCGCTTGTACCTTTCATGAGCTTTGAACCCATAAGTAATGGTGCCTTCGTTGTCCTTTACTGAGATCTTTAGTTGGAGAAGTTTCAGAAAGGCTTTTGAAGTGTGCATGAAACCTCATCTGTGCTCTGATCTTCTATCACAGCTCCACCCTGAGACTAAACAGTAACTCATTCAAAATATTTACTTTATGTTTACTCACGTCTGCAGTATATGACGTTAACTTAGACGGTGGTGTTAACTGACCTCAGCGCTGTTGAATTCCTCATTTCCAATCAGAAGGGTTAAAATTCTGTAACTGGACTTCTATTAAAAACTTGTGAAGTGCTGATATGGTGCATTTTTCTGCAAGATGTTTATTTTGTTGGAAGGCGTGTATAGTATCAGCATTTTGTAACCATTAGGAATAAAGCTGTTCAGACAGGAAAGTCGTCATGGTGTGAAAGGCTTTACGGTTTGTCATTGTGTACGTTTTTTTTCTATGTCCAGCTTTTTGCTCATTAAACCATCAACACTTTCACTACAGTTCTATGATACTACACAGCGTCAGAAACGGTGTCCTTGGCGTGTTTCTTTGTGAGTTCTGTAGTTCTTTGGATGTTGAATTGTGTAGTTGTTGTCAGTGGAAGCGAGCAGCAGTCTGGAGAGCTGCCATCAGCACAGAAAGTGGGAGTCACTGAAATAAAAGAACTGTTGAGAATGACAGCTCAATGTGCCTTCTTTCTCTCTCTCTCTCTCTCTCTCTCTCTCCTTCCTCTACAGTGTGGCGTTATGTAGGAGCTGCCGGTGGCTTCCTGTTCTTACTAATCCAGCTCATGCTCCTGGTTCAGTTTGCTCACAGATGGAACCAGAACTGGTAAGATGGCACTGGTCCAACCTTTGGCATTGTTCTTCTAATCCTATCTCAGACATGCTATATCAGCGACAGAAAATCATTCACTGGGAAAATGTTCCTGATTCAATTTTTCTGTTTCCATCACTGCATCCAATTTTTTTTTTTTTTTTTTTTTGGGAAACACAACTGGAATTCATTACACAGTGTAGAGGGAGGGTGGTGTGTTCTGGCCAGCTGTAATTTCCATAGTGAGGGAGGCTGCGTACTTGCCTGTCAGGGTGGTCTGGTTTTATACATGATATGTTAGTAATATAGAATGTACACAAAGGTAATTACCGGAAAGAAAAACCCATTTGTAAACTTGAGCATTCCAAATGTTGAGCTTAATGATATAGCACTGTAGGTGTGGCATCCTAAAGCTTTTAGCGTGTAAGGTTCTGGATGGTCATTGAATATTTCCTGATTGGTGGATTGTTTTGAGCGTGTATGATATATGTCCTTTTCAGTGTCAGGAACAAGTATGTAGAAGAAGTGTTAAAATAAGAGCATGAAGGTGTCCTGCTGGTCACTGTTACACATATCGTAAGTTAATAAGATGCTTTTATGTGTGATTTGAGAAGAGAAAGCAAAACTTAGCCAAATGTTGACACTGCTGAGGATGCAAACATACAATATTCTACCTCCGGACATATTTGTTGTTCTTTCGGCTGCTCCCTACTTGTCTGAGGGGTCGCCACAGCAGACCAACTGACCTGCACAACAACTTGGCACAGGTTTTACGCCGGATGCCCTTCCTGACACAACCCTACCATTTTTATCCGGGCTTGGGACCGGCACTGCATCCAGTGGCTGGGGTTTGGGCATTGGCTAGGAATCGAACCTGGGTCTTCCTCATGGTAGGCGAGAAACCTAGCACTGAGCCACCAGTGCCCTCCCCTCCAGACATATTAGCATGTCTATAATAATGACTACGCTGGAGTTGCTTCAGTGCAGGAATTTGAAGACTGATTTCCCTGAATCTCTTTATGACCTTTGTTTTGCGTAGTAGCTTAGTTCAGGTTTCTAGGCAACCAAAACATGGGGCTGGGCAGCACACTGGAGCTTTCAGTGGTCCAGTGCACTAGCTAATGGATTTACGGTTCGTCTACCCCTTCAGTCCATCGTTGTATTTCAGAAAAGCTGTGCTTTTAAACACGAGTAGCACAACTATATAAATACCACTGTAAAAATAAAATAGATGACAGTTTCCTCACTGCTTTATAGACGTGGCAAGTCAACCAGCGTGATTCAAGTATGTGAACAGACTTTTCATTTCTGTCCATTAAAGCATTTTGTTCTGTTGTGAGACAGCAGTACCACATGCTTCTGGGTAATCTGCACTTAGTTTATATATATGTATATATAAATATATGTGGCCTAGATAGGATTGTTTTTAAACTGCTGCCTTACAGAAGGAGAGCTAAAACAGACAACAGAGAAAGGAAGCACATGGTTGAACCATACAGCAGAATCATTTCCTCTCTATGACTATTGTTATTGTGTTAAAAAAAACAGGTTATACTCTGTGTGTCAGCATGTGAGGAATAGTGTGTATGGATGTGCTGTGAAATAAAGCAGGCACTGGCGACGGATCCGGATAGAAGTCACTATATTCAGATAAAATTCATTCTTGTAGCCACAGTGCCCCTACAACTGACTAAAAAAAATGGCTCCAGTAAACAAATATCATTGCCACATTTTATGTTCATAAAATTATAAGAAGAATATTTTTTTTTTCACAGGAATAGAAACTACAGAAACAAGTGAGAATCGCTACCATAGGGTTTCATTACCGGATAATTAAACTTTTTTTTTTTCACTCTCTGTTCCTCTGCAGGAGTTCAGGTGTAGATCACAACAAGCTGTGGTATGCAGCGCTGGCCCTGGCCACGTTGGTGCTCTTCTCTGTGGCAGTGGGTGCTCTGGTCTTTATGATCATGTACTACACACACTCTGAGGCCTGCTCCCTCAACAAGGTCTTCCTGGGGGTGAACTCGGGTTTATGCATCATCGTCTCACTGCTGGCCATTTCACCTTGCATTCAGACATGTGAGTCAGCATGACAGGAAGTCCCAGCATTCCCTTATTCTTTGTTTTTTTTTATTTAACTAGGCCAGCTGCTTCATATATATTTTTGAGAGCTCAGAAAGCAATATGATCGGATATATGTAATATGATTGTAATTGATACCATTTATTAGTTTGGCACGATTAAGAGTGTGACCAGAAGATGTATGTTTCAGTACTTTTTTGTTACAGGGTGAATTTTCCAGAAGTAGTGATGTCGTTCCTACAGACATGTGATCAGACTGTAGACCCATGACGCCTTAAGTAGTTCCCCATTTGACCTGTTAGACTTAAAGATATAGTCAGCAGTTTCCTTAGCTTGGCAGTGAACTAAAGGTTACTGTACTGAAGCTCAGAATAGTTTCTAGGGAAAAACGATTCTAAAGCCACAAACCCACATGCGCGCGAGCTAATGGCTAGTTTATATTTTATGTCTTGTACTGGTCACATAGGTCTGCATGGTGGAAATACACCAGCACCCTGGGGATTGATCTCTACTTCATACACGTGAAAGGTTTTGAAAGTGCATGGCGCTGTGGAGGGGGACAGCAGAAAAGGAGAATTCTGAAGCAAGCTTATTATAGAAAATACGAAAATACACACATCTGTATGACTCAAAGTCTGAGATCTTCATTCCACTGATACACACAATGCAGAAAGAATAAACCAACTTTAGACTAGAATATCTGCATGAAGGGGAGCGTTCCAGTTAAATAAACTGATAGTCTGTACTGGAGACTCTTCTGTTTGGTCAAAAACAAAGGAAAAATGGGTTTTTTTGTGTAGCTGAATGTTTTGTATGAATGTTTGTGTCTGGGAGGTAGTGTGAAGCAACGTGTTTCATGTGTTGTCCATACAGTCCAGCCCACCTCAGGCCTGCTCCAGCCAGCAATCATCAGCGTCTACGTCATGTACCTCACCTTCTCAGCACTGTCCAGCAAGCCCATTGAAAGTGAGTAGCTGTGTGTGTGTGTGCGTGTCTCTCTGTGTGTGCGTGTCTCTCTGTGTGTGCGTGTCTCTCTGTGTGCGCGTGTCTCTCTGTGTGCGCGTGTCTCTCTGTGTGCGCGTGTCTCTCTGTGTGCGCGTGTCTCTCTGTGTGCGTGTCTCTCTGTGTGCGTGTCTCTCTGTGTGTGCGTGTCTCTCTGTGTGTGCGTGTCTCTCTGTGTGCGTGTCTCTCTGTGTGCGTGTCTCTCTGTGTGCGTGTCTCTGTGTGTGTGTGCGTGTGTCTCTGTGTGTGTGTGCGTGTGTCTCTGTGTGTGCGTGTGTGTCTCTGTGTGTGCGTGTGTGTCTCTGTGTGTGCGTGTGTGTCTCTGTGTGTGCGTGTGTGTCTCTGTGTGTGCGTGTGTGTCTCTGTGTGCGTGTCTGTGTGTGTGTGCGTGTGTCTCTGTGTGTGTGTGTGCGTGTCTCTGTGTGTGTGTGCGTGTCTCTGTGTGTGCGTGTGTCTCTGTGTGTGTGTGTGTGTGTCTGTGTGTGCGTGTGTCTCTGTGTGTGTGTGTGTCTGTGTGTGTGTGCGTGTGTCTCTGTGTGTGCGTGTGTCTGTGTGCGTGTGTCTGTGTGTGCGTGTGTCTCTGTGTGTGTGCGTGTGTCTCTGTGTGTCTGTGCGTGTGTCTCTGTGTGTCTGTGCGTGTGTCTCTGTGTGTCTGTGCGTGTGTCTCTGTGTGTCTGTGCGTGTGTCTCTGTGTGTGTGTGCGTGTGTCTCTGTGTGTGTGTGTGTGCGTGTGTCTCTGTGTGTGTGTGCGTGTGTCTCTGTGTGTGTGTGCGTGTGTCTCTGTGTGCGTGTGTCTCTGTGTGTGTGTGCGTGTGTCTCTGTGTGTCTGTGCGTGTGTCTCTGTGTGTCTGTGCGTGTGTCTCTGTGTGTGTCTCTGTGTGCGTGTCTCTCTGTGTGCGTGTCTCTGTGTGCGTGTGTCTGTGTGTGTGTGCGTGTGTCTCTGTGCGTGTGTCTCTGTGTGTCTGTGTGTGCGTGTGTCTCTGTGTGTCTGTGCGTGTGTCTCTGTGTGTCTGTGCGTGTGTCTCTGTGTGTCTGTGCGTGTGTCTGTGTCTCTGTGCGTGTGTCTCTGTGTGTCTGTGCGTGTGTCTCTGTGTGTCTGTGCGTGTGTCTCTGTGTGTCTGTGCGTGTGTCTGTGTGTCTGTGCGTGTGTCTGTGTGTCTGTGCGTGTCTCTGTGCGTGTGTCTCTGTGTGTCTGTGCGTGTGTCTCTGTGTGCGTGCGTCTGTGTGTCTCTGTGTGCGTGTGTCTGTGTGTCTGTGCATGTGTCTCTGTGTGCGTGTGTCTGTGTGTCTGTGCATGTGTCTCTGTGTGCGTGTGTCTGTGTGTCTGTGCATGTGTCTCTGTGTGCGTGTCTCTGTGTGCGTGTCTCTGTGCGTGTGTCTGTGCGTGTGTCTCTGTGTGCGTGTGTCTGTGCGTGTGTCTCTGTGTGTCTGTGCGTGTGTCTCTGTGTGTCTGTGCGTGTGTCTGTGTCTCTGTGCGTGTGTCTCTGTGTGTCTGTGCGTGTGTCTGTGTCTCTGTGCGTGTGTCTCTGTGTGTGTGTCTCTGTGCGTGTGTCTCTGTGCGTGTGTCTCTGTGTGCGTGTGTCTCTGTGTGCGTGTGTCTCTGTGTGCGTGTGTCTCTGTGTCTCTGTGTGCGTGTGTCTCTGTGTGTCTGTGCGTGTGTCTCTGTGTGTCTGTGCGTGTGTCTCTGTGTGTCTGTGCGTGTGTCTCTGTGTGTCTGTGCGTGTGTCTCTGTGTGTCTGTGCGTGTGTCTCTGTGTGTCTGTGCGTGTGTCTGTGTGTCTCTGTGTGCGTGTGTCTGTGTGTCTCTGTGTGCGTGTGTCTCTGTGTGTCTGTGCGTGTGTCTCTGTGTGCGTGTGTCTGTGTGTCTCTGTGTGCATGTGTCTGTGTGTCTGTGCATGTGTCTCTGTGTGCGTGTGTCTGTGTGTCTGTGCATGTGTCTCTGTGTGCGTGTGTCTGTGTGTCTGTGCATGTGTCTCTGTGTGCATGTGTCTCTGTGTGTCTGTGCGTGTGTCTCTGTGTGCGTGTGTCTGTGTGTCTGTGCGTGTGTCTCTGTGTGCGTGTGTCTCTGTGTGCGTGTGTCTCTGTGTGCGTGTGTCTCTGTGTGCGTGTGTCTCTGTGTGCGTGTGTCTGTGTGTGTGTGTGCGTGTGTCTGTGTGTGTGTGCGTGTGTCTGTGTGTGTGTGCGTGTGTCTGTGTCTGTGTGCGTGTGTCTGTGTGTGTGTGCGTGTGTCTCTGTGCGTGTGTCTCTGTGCGTGTGTCTCTGTGCGTGTCTGTGCATGTGTCTCTGTCTGTGCGTGTGTCTGTGTGCGTGTGTCTGTGTCTGTGCATGTGTCTCTGTGTGCGTGTGTCTGTGTGCGTGTGTCTCTGTGTCTGTGCGTGTGTCTCTGTCTGCGTGTGTCTCTGTCTGCGTGTCTCTGTGCGCGTGTCTCTGTGCGTGTGTCTCTGTGTGCGTGTGTCTCTGTGTGCGTGTGTCTCTGTGTGCGTGTGTCTCTGTGTGCGTGTGTCTCTGTGTGTGTGCGTGTGTCTCTGTGTGCGTGTGTCTCTGTGTGTGTGCGTGTGTCTCTGTGTGTGTGCGTGTGTCTCTGTGTGTGTGCGTGTGTCTCTGTGTGTCTGTGCGTGTGTCTCTGTGTGCGTGTGTCTGTGTGTCTGTGCGTGTGTCTCTGTGTGCGTGTGTCTCTGTGTGCGTGTGTCTCTGTGTGCGTGTGTCTCTGTGTGCGTGTGTCTGTGTGTGTGTGTGCGTGTGTCTGTGTGTGTGTGCGTGTGTCTGTGTGTGTGTGCGTGTGTCTGTGTGTGTGTGCGTGTGTCTGTGTGTGTGTGCGTGTGTCTCTGTGCGTGTGTCTCTGTGCGTGTGTCTCTGTGCGTGTCTGTGCATGTGTCTCTGTCTGTGCGTGTGTCTGTGTGCGTGTGTCTGTGTCTGTGCATGTGTCTCTGTGTGCGTGTGTCTGTGCGTGTGTCTCTGTCTGCGTGTGTCTCTGTCTGCGTGTCTCTGTGCGCGTGTCTCTGTGCGTGTGTCTCTGTGCGCGTGTCTCTGTGTGCGTGTGTCTCTGTGTGCGTGTGTCTCTGTGTGCGTGTGTCTCTGTGTGCGTGTGTCTCTGTGTGCGTGTGTCTCTGTGTGTGTGCGTGTGTCTCTGTGTGTGTGTGCGTGTGTCTCTGTGTGTGTGCGTGTGTCTCTGTGTGTGTGCGTGTGTCTCTGTGTGTGTGTGCGTGTGTCTCTGTGTGCGTGTGTCTCTGTGTGCGTGTGTCTCTGTCTGCGTGTCTCTGTGTGTGTGTGCGCGTGTGTCTCTGTGTGTCTGTGCGTGTGTCTCTGTGTGTGTGTGCGTGTGTGTCTGTGTGCGTGTGTCTGTGTGTGTGTGTCTCTGTGTGTGTGTGCGTGTGTCTCTGTGCGTGTGTCTCTGTGTGTCTGTGCGTGTGTCTCTGTGTGTCTGTGCGTGTGTCTCTGTGTGTGTGTGCGCGTGTGTCTCTGTGTGTCTGTGCGTGTGTCTCTGTGTGTCTGTGCGTGTGTGTCTGTGTGCGTGTGTCTGTGTGCGTGTCTCTGTGTGCGTGTGTCTCTGTGTGTGTGTGTCTCTGTGTGTGTGTGTCTGTGTGTGTGTGCGTGTGTCTGTGTGCGTGTGTGTGTGTGCGTGTGTCTCTGTGTGTGTGTGCGTGTGTCTCTGTGTGTGTGTGCGTGTGTCTCTGTGTGTGTGTGCGTGTGTCTCTGTGTGTGTGCGTGTGTCTCTGTGTGTGTGTGCGTGTGTCTCTGTGTGTGTGTGCGTGTGTCTCTGTGTGTGTGTGCGTGTGTCTCTGTGTGTGTGCGTGTGTCTCTGTGTGTGCGTGTGTCTCTGTGTGTGTCTCTGTGTGTGTGTGCGTGTGTCTCTGTGTGTGTGTGCGTGTGTCTCTGTGTGTGTGTGCGTGTGTCTCTGTGTGTGTGTGCGTGTGTCTCTGTGTGTGTGTGCGTGTGTCTCTGTGTGCGTGTCTCTGTGTGTGTGTCTGTGTGTGTGTCTGTGCGTGTGTCTGTGCGTGTGTCTGTGCGTGTGTCTGTGCGTGTGTCTCTGTGCGTGTGTCTCTGCGTGTGTCTGTGCGTGTGTCTGTGCGTGTGTCTCTGTGCGTGTGTCTCTGTGTGCGTGTGTCTGTGTGTGTGTCTCTGTGTCTCTGTGCGTGTGTCTCTGTGTGTCTGTGCGTGTGTCTCTGTGTGCGTGTGTCTGTGTGTGTCTCTGTGTGTCTGTGCGTGTGTCTCTGTGTGTGTGTCTCTGTGTGTGTGTGCGTGTCTCTGTGTGCGTGTGTCTCTGTGTGCGTGTGTCTGTGTGTGTGTCTCTGTGTGTCTGTGTGCGTGTGTCTCTGTGTGTGTGTCTGTGTGTGTGCGTGTGTCTCTGTGTGTGTGTGCGTGTGTCTGTGTGTGTGTGCGTGTGTGTGTGTCTCTGTGTGTGCGCGTGTGTCTCTGTGTGTGTGTGTCTCTGTGTGTGTGTGCGTGTGTGTGTGTCTCTGTGTGTCTGTGCGTGTGTCTCTGTGTGTGTGTGCGCGTGTGTCTGTGCGTGTGTCTCTGTGTCTGTGTGCGTGTGTCTGTGTGCGTGTGTCTGTGTGCGTGTGTCTCTGTGTGTGTCTGTGTGTGAGTCTCTGTGTGTGTGTGTGTGTGTCTCTGTGTGTGTGTGCGCGTGTGTCTCTGTGTGTGTGTGCGTGTGTCTCTGTGCGTGTGTCTCTGTGCGTGTGTCTCTGTGCGTGTGTCTCTGTGTGTGTGTCTCTGTGTGTGTGTCTCTGTGTGTGTGTGCGTGTGTCTCTGTGTGTGTGTGCGTGTCTCTGTGTGTGTGTGCGTGTGTCTCTGTGTGTGTGCGTGTCTCTGTGTGTGTGCGTGTGTCTCTGTGTGTGTGCGTGTGTCTCTGTGTGTGTGCGTGTGTCTCTGTGTGTGTGCGTGTGTCTCTGTGTGTGTGTGCGTGTGTCTGTGTGTGTGTGCGTGTGTCTCTGTGTGTGTGTGCGTGTGTCTCTGTGTGCGTGTGTCTGTGTGTGTGTGCGTGTGTCTCTGTCTCTGTGTGCGTGTGTCTCTGTCTCTGTGTGCGTGTGTCTCTGTGTGCGTGTGTCTCTGTGTGCGTGTCTCTGTGTGTGTGTGCGCGTGTGTCTCTGTGTGTGTGTGCGTGTGTCTGTGTGTCTGTGCGTGTGTCTGTGTCTCTGTGTGCGTGTGTCTCTGTGTGCGTGTGTCTGTGTGTGTGTGCGTGTGTCTCTGTGTGCGTGTGTCTCTGTGTGCGTGTGTCTCTGTGTGCGTGTGTCTCTGTGTGTGTGTGCGCGTGTCTCTGTCTGTGTGTCTCTGTCTGTGTGCGTGTGTCTGTGTGCGTGTGTCTGTGTGCGTGTGTCTGTGTGCGTGTGTCTGTGTGCGTGTGTCTGTGTGCGTGTGTCTCTGTGTGTGTGTCTCTGTGTGCGTGTGTCTGTGTGTGTGTGCGTTTGTCTCTGTGTGTGTGTGCGTGTGTCTCTGTGTGTGTGCGTGTGTCTGTGTGTGTGCGTGTGTCTCTGTGTGTGTGTGCGTGTGTCTCTGTGTGTGTGTCTGTGCGTGTGTCTCTGTGTCTGTGTGCGTGTGTCTGTGTGCGTGTGTCTGTGTGCGTGTGTCTGTGTGCGTGTGTCTGTGTGTCTGTGCGTGTGTCTGTGTGTGTGTGTGTGTGCGTGTGTCTGTGTGCGTGTGTCTGTGTGCGTGTGTGTGTGCGCGTGTGTCTGTGTGTGTGTGCGCGTGTGTCTCTGTGTGTGTGTGCGTGTGTCTGTGTGTGTGTGCGTGTGTCTGTGTGCGTGTGTCTGTGTGTGTGTGCGTGTGTCTCTGTGTCTGTGTGCGTGTGTCTGTGTGCGTGTGTCTGTGTGCGTGTGTCTGTGTGTGTGTGCGTGTGTCTGTGCGTGTGTCTGTGTGTGTGTCTCTGTGTGTGTGTGCGTGTGTCTGTGTGTGTGTGCGTGTGTCTGTGTGTGTGTGCGTGTGTGTGTGTCTCTGTGTGTGTGTGTGCGCGTGTGTCTGTGCGTGTGTCTCTGTGTCTGTGTGCGTGTGTCTGTGTGCGTGTGTCTGTGTGCGTGTCTCTGTGTGTGTGTCTCTGTGTGTGTGTGCGTGTGTCTCTGTGTGTGTGTCTCTGTGTGTGTGTGCGTGTGTCTCTGTGTGTGTGTGTGTGTCTCTGTGTGTGTGTGCGTGTGTCTCTGTGTGTGTCTCTGTGTGTGTGTGCGTGTGTCTCTGTGTGTGTGTGCGTGTGTCTCTGTGTGTGTGTGCGTGTCTCTGTGCGTGTGTCTGTGTGTGTGTGCGTGTGTCTGTGTGTGTGTGCGTGTGTCTGTGTGCGTGTGTCTGTGTGTGTGTGCGTGTGTCTGTGTGTGTGCGCGTGTGTCTCTGTGTGTGTGCGCGTGTGTCTCTGTGTGTGTGCGCGTGTGTCTCTGTGTGTGCGCGTGTGTCTCTGTGTGTGCGTGTGTCTCTGTGTGCGTGTGTCTGTGTGCGTGTGTCTCTGTGTGTCTGTGCGTGTCTCTGTGCGTGTGTCTCTGTGCGTGTGTCTCTGTGCGTGTCTCTGTGCGTGTGTCTCTGTGTGCGTGTGTCTCTGTGCGTGTGTGTCTCTGTGCGTGTGTCTCTGTGTGCGTGTGTCTCTGTGCGTGTGTCTCTGTGCGTGTGTGTCTGTGCGTGTGTCTGTGTGTGTGTGCGTGTGTCTCTGTGTGCGTGTGTCTCTGTGTGCGTGTGTCTGTGTGTGTGTGTGTCTGTGTGTGTGTGCGTGTGTCTCTGTGTGTGTGTGCGTGTGTCTCTGTGTGCGTGTGTCTCTGTGTGTGTGTGCATGTGTCTCTGTGTGTGTGTATCTCCGTGCGTGTCTGTGTGTGTCTCTGTGTTTGTGTGTGTGTGTGTGCATGTGTCTGTGTGTGTGTGTGTCTCCGTGCGTGTCTGTGTGTGTGTTTGTGTGTGCGTGCGCATATGTCTGTGTGTGTGTGTGTGCATGTGTCTGTGTGTGTGTGTATCTCCGTGCGTGTCTGTGTGTGTGTTTGTGTGTGTGTGTCTGTGTGTGTCTCTGTGTTTGTGTGTGTGTGCGCATGTGTCTCTCTGTGTGTGCGCGTGTGTCTCTCTGTATGTGTGCATGTGTCTCTGTGTGTGTGTGTCTCCGTGCGTGTCTGTGTGTGCGTGTGTCTCTGTGTGTGTGTGCGTGTGTCTGTGTGTGTGTGCGTGTGTCTGTGTGTGTGTGCGTGTGTCTGTGTGTGTGTGCGTGTGTCTGTGTGTGTGTGCGTGTGTCTCTGTGTGCGTGTGTCTCTGTGTGCGTGTCTCTGTGTGTGTGTGCGCGTGTGTCTCTGTGTGTGTGCGCGTGTGTGTCTGTGTGTGTGTGCGTGTGTCTCTGTGTGCGTGTGTCTCTGTGTGCGTGTGTCTGTGTGCGTGTGCCTCTGTGTG